>NC_058088.1:53212876-53390338 GCF_014858855.1 Bufo gargarizans
CTCCAGAGCTGCACTACCTATCTGTGGTTGCAGTCACTGTGTACATCCCTTTACTTATCCTGTACTGATCCTGAGTTACATCCTGGCATTATTACTCCAGAGCTGCCCTCATATTCTGCCTGGTGGCAGTCACTGTGTACATACCTTACTTATCCTGGTACTGATCCTGAGTTTACATCCTGTATATACTCCAGAGCTGCGCCTCACTATTCTGCTGGTGCAGTCACTGTGTACTAATACATTACTTATCTGTACTGCATCCTGACGCTTACATCCCCTGCATTATACTTCCAGAGCTGCCCATCCCCTATTCTTGCTGTGCAGGTCCAAACCCCCTGTGTACATACATTAGTATCCTGTACTGATCCCGAGTTACATTCCTGTATTTATACTCCAGAGCTGCACTCACTGATTCTGCTGGTGCAGCGTACTGTGTACATACATTAGTTATTCCTGTACTGATCCCGAGTTACATCCTGTATTATAACTCCAGAAGCTTGCACTCACATATTCTGTCTTTGGTGCAGTCACTGTGTACATACATTACTTATCCTGTACTGATCCTGAGTTACATCCTGTGTTATACTCCAGAGCTGCACTCACTATTCTGCTGGTTAGTATTGACATCTTACTTCTGGAGGGACTTCCTTGCTGACCTCCTATATAACGGTTGGGGGGGACAGTCCATTATTTTCCCAGTCAGATGAGTCTACAGCGTTTGGGGTAAAGCAGTCCCTCCCAGAACGCGATCACCGGATCCTCCATGCCGCTCCCGCTCCCCGTACTTGTCCTGTGTATAACGGAAGCTCTTAATATTGAGGTGATTTCAGCTGCTGAGAACTTTAAACCCAAAACTCTGCAGATTGCTGCGGAGCGCGGCGCAGTGTAATTGGCTTTCCAGGGAGAGTATTGTAATTCTCCAGTCATTTATAGTTTTTGAAACAAAGCTCTTAATGGAGGTAATTCTAGGCTCTGCTTAAAGGGGCGGATGTCATGTTTTGTTTGGGAGAAAGATGCCTATTAAGACTATTCATAAAAGTGCGAACGTCAGTAAAGGCGGTTTAACAGTTTACAGCGTGGCGGCTCTAGAGCCGATGATATATTGTTCACTCTGAAAACTCTGCATTCAGCAGAAATGCTTCAGCTATAATTGTTACACATGGAAGTCGTCTCCCATGACAGCTCTGTACAGGTAGATACAGTTCATGGAAACCTCCCCCATCCAGTGACCCCCAGGTGCATGTCCATATACAACCCCCGTCCATATGCTCAGCAGCCATGGGGTTATCTCACTGGCTTCTCTATCAGGAATAATATCTGTACCTACAGCATGTACAGGGAGACAGAGAAAGAGAGAGAGAGAGGGAGGCAGTACTATCTGTACCTACAGCATGTACAGGGAGACAGAGAGAGAGGAAGTAATATCTGTACCTGCATCATTAACAGGAAGAAACATGGAGGCAGTAATATCTGTACCTACATCCTACATCATTTACAGGGAGAGACAGGGAGGCAGTACTATCTGTACCTACAGCATGTACAGAGAAAGAGAGAGAGAGAGAGAGGCAGTACTATCTGTACCTACAGCATGTACAGGGAGACAGAGAGAGAGGAAGTAATATCTGTACCTGCATCATTAACAGGAAGAAACATGGAGGCAGTAATATCTGTACCTACATCCTACATAATTTACAGGGAGAGACAGGGAGGCAGTACTATCTGTACCTACAGCATATACAGGGAGAGAGAGAGAGAGAGAAGAAGTAATATCTGTACCTACATCATTTACAGGGAGAGACAGGAAGGCGGTACTATCTGTACCTACATCATTTACTGGGAGAGACAGGAAGGCGGTACTATCTGTACCTACATCATTTACAGGGAGAGAGAGAGAGAGAGAGAGAGGGAGGCAGTACTATCTTTACCTACATCATGTACAGGGAGACAGAGAAAGAGAGAGAGAGAGGGAGGCAGTACTATCTGTACCTACAGCATGTACAGGGAGAGAGACAGAGAGACAGAGAGAGAGGAAGTAATATCTGTACTTGCATCATTAACAGGAAGAAACATGGAGCCAGTACTATCTGTACCTACATCATTTACAGGGAGAGACAGGGAGGCAGTACTATCTGTACCTACATCATTTACAGGGAGAGAGAGAGAGAGAGAGAGAGAGAGAGAGAGGGAGGCAGTTCTATCTGTACCTACAGCATGTACAGGGGGAGAGAGAGAGGGAGAGAGAGGGGGAGGCAGTACTATCTTTACATACATCATGTACAGGGAGACAGAGAAAGAGAGAGAGAGAGGGAGGCAGTACTATCTGTACCTACAGCATGTACAGGAAGAGAGACAGAGAGAGAGGAAGTAATATCTGTACCTGCATCATTAACAGGAAGAAACATGGAGGCAGTACTATCTGTACCTACATCATTTACAGGGAGAGACAGGGAGGCAGTACTATCTGTACCTACAGCATGTACAGGGAGACAGAAAGAGAGGAAGTAATATCTGTACCTGCATCATTAACAGGAAGAAACATGGAGGCAGTAATATCTGTACATACATCCTACATCATTTACAGGGAGAGACAGGGAGGCAGTACTATCTGTACCTACATCATTTACAGGGAGGTAGTACTATCTGTTGAATGAGGCATTAGTGTACATTTTGGCCAAAGCGTAATAAGCCACTCACCACGTCAAGGTCGCCTTCATGAGTGGTCCCTAACACTAGTTCCTACCTGTTATGGGCCATGACAGCCACACAAAGTCCAGGGAGCGCAGGTACAGCATGCACGCCAAGCACACTCTGCTTTTAACCCCGTCTGGTGCCATCACAGCTGACGTGGTGAGTGGCTTATTACGCTTTGGCCAAAATGTACACCAATGCCTCATTCAACATCTGGTTGAGTGCTGGTTGCAGTGTGCGATTGCATTTGTGTTTTTACGTTTGTATCTGTATTTCGCCATAGCAATGTGCACCTGCATACAGGGTTGTGCTGACTGAACCCCCACATTTTCTTCTTTGTAGTACTGTCTGTACCTACATAATTTACAAGGAGATACAGGGAGGCAGTACTATCTGTACCTATATCATTTACAGGGAGAGACAGGGAGGCAGTACTATCTGTACCTAAATTATTTACAGGGAGAGACAGGGAGGCAGTACTATCTGTACCTATATCATTTACAGGGAGAGACAGGGAGGCAGTACTATCTGTACCTACATTATTTACAGGAGAGACAGGGAGGCAGTACTATCTGTACCTACATCATTTACAGGGATAGACAGGGAAGTAGTACTATCTGTACCTACATAATTTACAAGGATAGACAGGGAGGCAGTACTATATGTACCTACATCATTTACAGGGAGAGACAGGAAACAAATACTATCTGTACCTACATCCTTTACAGGGAGAGACAGGGAGGCAGTACTATCTGTACCTACATCATTTACAGGGAGAGACAGGAAACAAATACTATCTGTACCTATATCATTTACAGGGAGAGACAGGGAGGCAGTACTATCTGTACCTAAATTATTTACAGGGAGGCAGTACTATCTGTACCTACATTATTTACAGGAGAGACAGGGAGGCAGTACTATCTGTACCTACATTATTTACAGGAGAGACAGGGAGGCAGTACTATCTGTACCTACATCATTTACAGGGATAGACAGGGAAGTAGTACTATCTGTACCTACATAATTTACAAGGAGAGACAGGGAGGCAGTACTATCTGTACCTACATCATTTACAGGGAGAGACAGGAAGGAAATACTATCTGTACCTACATCCTTTACAGGGAGAGACAGGGAGGCAGTACTATCTGTACCTACATCATTTACAGGGAGAAACAGGAAGGAAATACTATCTGTACCTACATCCTTTACAGGGAGGCAGTACTATCTGTACCTACATCCTTTACAGGGAGAGACAGGGAGGCAGTATTATCTGTACCTACATTATTTACAGGAGAGACAGGGAGGCAGTATTATCTGTACCTACATTACTTACAGGAGAGACAGGGAGGCAGTACTATCTGCACATACATAATTTACAGGGAGTGTCATGGCAAGTGGGGATAAGAGGAACACCAAGTAAACAAACAGCAACAGCTAAACAGACTAGGCCCCAAAGCTAGGGAGGAGGGAATGGTAACCTCCTAACAATCCCTGAGCCTCTCCTGGACGGCTGACAGTATGAGCAAGTCCTGATGGTGAATGAACTCATACGCTGGAACCTAAGCCCTGCTGACACTGTAGCAAACCCTAACTTTGGGAGCAGGGAATGAGACAGCCGGTACCTTCCACCGTGAAGGGACCAGCGTCTCCCTAAGACCTAGAAGCAACACACGCACAAAGGAGAAAACAGGAGGACTTAGCTTGAGACGAGCGGAAAGTAGTGGATCCACAAACAACCAGTATAGAACTCCATAAAGAAAATATCAACCACAAAGTCAGCAGTAAGAGTCTCTTCACAGCTAACGAGCAGAACCTGTGGAGAGGTGGGATTCTGCCCAAAACAACAAACAGAAAGAAAACACAGAATGACCTGTCAGATAGACTCACAGCTGCAAGTCTATCCAATCTTCTCAGATCTCTCACAGGGCAGGCAGTGACAGTACCCCCTTCTACGGGGACCTCTGGGCACCCAGGACCGACCTTATCCGGGTGCGCCCTGTGAAAAGCCTTCAGAAGGTGACTAGCACTGACATCAGTCGCCGGAACCCACCTTCTTTCTGCTGGACCGTAACCCTTCCAATGTACGAGGTACTGAAGGGAACCACAAAGAATACACAAGTTAATTATTCTGGAGATCTGAAACTCCAGATCACAATCCACCAAGACAGGAGGAGGTGGCAAGGGAGATGGTTCAGCAGGTTCCACGTAGTTTTTTAGCAAATACCTGTGAAACACATTATGGATCTTCCAAGCCTGCGGAAGTTCGAGACAAAACGCAACCGGATTAATAATGGCAGAGATCTTGTAAGGACCAATAAATCTTGGGCCCAACTTCCAAGAAGGTACCTTCAACTTAATGTTCTTAGTGGACAACCACACCAAATCACCCACACACAGGTCCAGACCAGTCATATGTCTCTTGTCAGCCATACGTTTATATCTTTCGCCCATTTTTTTTCAAATTGATTTGAATCTTCTGCCACTCCTGTCTACGGTTATTTAAGGCAAACTCGGCCAAAGACAAAAATGAAGACCGCTCTTCCTGATTCTCGAAGACAAAACACCTCAAATAAGTTTCCAGATTCTGGTTAGAGCGCTCAGTTTGTCTGTTCGACTGAGGGTGGAAAGCTGAAGAGAGGGACAACTGAACTCCCAGACGAGTACAGAATGCCCTCCAGAACCCGGAAAAAATTGCGTCCCCCTATCCTACACCACAGCATATGGAATGCCATGTAATTTCACAATGTTATCAATAAACACTTGAGCGAGAGTTTTGGCATTGGGCAAACCTGATAATGGTATAAAGTGCGCCATCTTACTAAAGCGGTCCACCACCACCAAAATCACTGTCTTCCCAGAGGAACTAGGCAGCTACCGGTGACTTAGATGGTCTAATATGTCAGTTTGCCGAACTCTCTGTAATATACTCTCGCATAGCTATCCTTTCGGGTTGGGAAAGATTATACAACCGATACTTTGGCAATTTAGCTCCGGGAATAAGGTTGACCGGACAATCATAATCCACCCTCAGAGAATACGTTAGAAAAATCAGAAAGAATCGGGGATAACATCTTAGTGGCTACCACAGAATGTGATGCGCCGAGACAGTTGTCCATACAGAAATCACTCCAATTACTGATCTGTCTTGCTTGCCTATCTATGGTAGGATTATGTTTGGTCAACCAGGGTAAACCTAGCACTAGAGGGGCAGGCAAACCCTTCAGTACAAAACAAGAAATGGACTAAACATGGGAATCACCCACCCTCAAATGAATATCGTGCACCATATGAGTCAGACACTTTTGCGAGAGAGGGGCGGAATCAATAGCAAACACAGATAACCCCTTGTTTAATGCGCTTGTTTTAAAACCATGACTCTGGATGAACTGATAGTCCACAAGGTTAACCCCTGTCCCACTGTCAAAAAATACTTCTAATTCAATATTTTCGGAGTCTAGTGCCACCATGGCAGGCAGGAGAAATCGAGTACTACAGGTAAAAGACAAAAATACCTTCTCCGACTCCCCACCCACACTGCAAAGAGTAGGAGAACTAGACCCATTAGTTACAACATTATTATTATTTTTTTCACCTTGAGATTTAATATAAGGACATGTCCTTCTTTACCACAGAAGAAACAAAGTCTTCTCTGAAGCTTGAAGTTCCTATTACCAGGAAGAGACCTGTCCCAATTTCATAGGCTCATCACCAGACACAAGCTCGAGTGTCTCTGTACCCCGCGGGGCAGAAGAGGCCGTTTCCCCATATGGTATGCACCCCGAGTGAGGGGAACCTTGCACCTCTCTCTCAGGAATCTATCAATCCGTACGGTCAGGGACATAGCCGCCTCCAAAGAATCAGGGTTTTCGTGGAATGCCAGGGCGTCTTTTAGTCTCTCAGACAGCCCTTGACAGAATTGACTGCGGAGTGCTGGGTCATTCCACTCCGAATCAGTCGCCCATCTCCTAAATTCAGAGCAATATGACTCTGCAGAACATTCTCCCCGACTCAATGTACTCAGCTTAGATTCTGCCAGAGAAACCCGGTCTGGGTCATCATAAATAAGGCCCAGAGCTCTGAAAATTCATCCACCAATCGGAGAGATTGGGAACTAATCGGTAGAGAAAAGGCCGAGGACTGAGCATCACCTTTAGCAGAGAAATAATAATCCCCAGTCTTTGATTTTCATCCCCAGAGGAGAGCGGTCAAAAATACAGTTTACAAGATTCTCTGAACCGAACAAAATGATCACTCCCCCCAGAAAACCTATCTGAGAGGGCGACTTCAGGTTCAAGGCTGACCTGGTTCCCACTGACGGAACCAGACGCCTGAGAATTCTGAAACTGTGCAACTGAATTACGGAGGTCAGCGACCTCCAAAGACAATCCCTGCATGCGATCCACCAGTGTATCACTGGTAAGTGACAGGTCTGTGCGGCGCATTGCCTATAGCACAGACCTGTCACTTACCAGTAGGAGGAGCGCCGGCCGGTCACAGACAGCGCAGGTAAGTATAATGCTTCTAAAATTGCTAAGTAACCATGGCAACCAGGACTGCAGTAGCGTCGTGGTTGCCATGGTTACCGATCGGAGCCCCAGCGATTAAACTGGGACTCCGATCAGAACTCTCCGCTGCCACCAACTGGGGCCATAATATATCTATGGGGCCACAACTGGGACCGTAATAAATGTATGGGGGCACAACTGGGACCGTAATATATGTATGGGGGCACAACTGGGACCGTAATATATGTATGGGGGCACAACTGGGACCGTAATATATGTATGGGGGCACAACTGGGGCCATAATATATGTATGGGGGCACAACTGGGACCGTAATATATGTATGGGGGCACAACTGGGACCGTAATATATGTATAGGGGCACAACTGGGACCGTGATATATGTATAGGGGCACAACTGGGACCATAATATATGTATGAGGGCACAACTGGGGCCATAATATAAAGATGGGGGCACAACTGGGGCCATAGTATATGGGGGGGGGATTTTTAATTAGGAGGGGGGCTGGGGGGGGCCACCAATAAATTTAAAACTGGGGAGGGGGGGCCTGCCTCCTGCTGCCTGGCAGCACCTGATCTCTTACAGGGGGCTATGATACTCTCAATTAACCCCTCAGGTGCGGCACCTGATGGGTTAATTGTGCGGATCACAGCCCCCTGTAAGAGATCGGGTGCTGCCAGGCAGCAGGGGGCAGTCATGTACACAGTTCGTAGTATATTCTAACTAGAAGCGTCCCCATCACCATGGGAACGCCTCTGTGTTAGAATATACTGTCGGATCTGAGTTTTCACGAAGTGAAAACACATCTCTGAAAAAGCTTTTATGCAGACGGATCTGTGATCCGTCTGTGAAAGTAACCTACGGACACGGACACAGATGACAATCTTGTGTGCATCCGTATTTTTTCACTGACCCATTGACTTGAATGGGTCCGCGAACTGTTGTCCGTCAAAAAAATAAGACAGGTCATATTTTTTTGACGGACAGGAATCACGGACGCGGATGAACAACGGTGCATTTTCCGAGTTTTCAACTGACCCATTGAAAGTCAATGGGTCCGCAGAAAATCACGGAAAACGGAACAGCGGACACGAATGCACACAACGGTCGTGTGCATAAGGGCCTCAAGGTCCTACCTAGTCTTTTACTAAAGAGCTTCTGTCTGTGTAATGCTCCCGCGGTGTTCCAGGGGTTGGTTAACGACATTTTCTGGGATCTGCTTTATGTCTGTGTAATTGCGTACCTGGACGATATCCTGATTTTCTCCCTGGATTTAACCATTCAACGGAGACATGTACGTTAAGTATTACAACAGTTGAGAGAAAATATACTTTTTGCCAAACTCAAGAAGTACCTCTTCGAGAAAAATACTGTACCGTTTCTTGGATACGTCGTCTCGGATGTCAGATTGCAGATAGATCCCGAAAAGGCCAAGGCGGTATTGGACTGGCCCCGTCCACAGGGCCTTTGGGCCATACAGCGCTACCTGGGATTCGCTAATTTCTATTGGCAATTCATTACGAATTTTTCATCCCTTACATCTCCTATCTCAGCTCTGACAAGGAAAAGGGTGGATGCCAAGGACTGGACTCCTGAGGCAGAGGCCGCCTTCATTCAATTAAAGGTGTCCTTTGCTTCCGCACCAGTTTTGCGTGACCCCGATGTATTGGAGACAGAGGACTTTTAGCCGTAAAACTTGCCTTTGAGGAATGGCGATATCTGCTAGAGGGGGCTCAGCATCCGGTGATAATATTCACGGATCACAAGAATCTCACTTATCTGCAGAGAGCTCAGCATATGAGCCCTCACCAAGCCTGGTGGGCTCTCTTGTCTCGCTTTAATTTCGACTTGCACTTTCGCCCAGGCGGATGCTCTGTCTAGGTATTTTGACTTTGCAGACCAGCAGGAGGAGCCCCAACTCATTATAGATCCTGCTTGCGTGATAACAGTGGATCCTGTCCTGGTAAGAGACATTCCTCCCGGGAGGACGTTTGTGCCTTCGGCCAAAAGAAGACGTATTCTAACGTGGGGCCACAACGACAAACTGGCTGGTCATCCAGGTATTTGCAAGACCACAGAACTAGTGTCTCGCTACTACTGGTAATAAGTGCTACATGTATACTGGCTGCTCGTAGCCCTTGGTTGGCACCAGAACCTACTAAATAGAGTGCGGTTCTCCATCTTCTCAAAAATCGCTACTACTGGTGGCCCACATTGTCCAAAGACGTACATGATTATGTCTCCGCCTGCACTGTCTGTGCTCAAAATAAAATCTCCAGGAGAAAAAACTGCCCGGTCTGTATTATGTATTATGTGAATACATCCCATAATGTATTCCCACTACCTGTTCCTGATGATCCATGGCAACACATTGCCATGGACTTTATTACAGATCTACCCTCATCGGCCGGATGTACAGTGATTTGGGTAGTCATGGACCGCTTCTCCAAGATGGCGCACTTCGTCCCTTTGACTGGACTTCCCTCGGCGGCGCAGCTTGCCAAATTGTTTGTACAACATATATTTTGTTTGCACGGCTTTACCTGGGCATATTGTCTCTGATCGGGGAGTTCAGTTTACTTCCAAGCTCTGGAGAGCTCTTTGCCGACTACTAAAGGTTGACCTAGACTTCTCCTCCGGTTATCATCCCCAAACCAACGGACAAGTAGAGCGGGTCAATCAGATATTGGAGAATTACCTTTGGCACTTTGTTTCGGCCCAACGCGAGAACTGGGTACAACTGTTACCTTTGGCGGAGTTCTCCTACAATAATCATACTAGTGAGTCTACGGGGTCATCTCCTTTCTTTGTCGTTTTTGGACAGCATCCTTGTACCCCTGTTCCTGTATCTTCGGGGGTACCAGCGGCGGATTCCTCCTTCAGGGATTTTCTGAAGAGCTGGCAAGATACCAAGACTTGCATCGGCAGGGCAGTGACCCGCATGAAGACGAATGCGGACAAGAAGAGAAGAAAACCAACTCAGTTCTCGCCGGGAGATAAGAAACATCTGCTTAAGGGTTCCTAGCTTCAAGTTTGCCCCTAGTTTCCTTGGACTCTTCGTAGTCTTAAAGAGGGTCAATGAGGTGATCTATAAGCTTCGGCTGCCTCTCTCTCTTCGTGTCATCAATGCCTTTCACGTATCCCTGCTAAAACCGGTAGTCGTTAATCGATTCTCTATAGCTCCATCTTCGGCCGCTCCGGTATCTGCAGACTCGGAAGAGACCTTCGAGGTCAAAGACATCTTGGATTTTAGGAAACGTGGTAAGAAGACCTACTACCTGGTGGTTTGGAAGGGCTTCGGTCCGGAAGAGAGGTCTTGGGAGCCAGAGGAGAATATTCACGCTCCGGATCTGATAAAAAGGTTTTTAAGAAAAGGGGGCGTAAGGGGGAGTAATGTAACAGCGGCTGCCGTGCGCCAGTTCCCCCCCCCCCCCCCCGCTTGCCGCTGCGGACCTGGGCGCCATGTTCGGCAATGATTCTTCTGTCCACCGCTGCAGTCCTTGACTCCGTCGCCTGTACGTGCTGTGGTGCTGAGGATTCCGCTCCATGGGTTCCATTCAGCCCTGGCCACAGCATGCTTGTTGCTGGTGTCTGGTTTCACTACCCTAAGGGCGGAGCGCATCTCTCCCTGGGCTGTGTGGGTTAGGTCAGGTGACTTCACTGACCAACCCTGGCTCTCCTGCAGGTATTTAAGTGGCTCAGCCCTCTTCCTGGATGCCTCAGAGTCAAGGTCCTAGTCTGTTGCTAAAGAGCTTGATACCACTTGTGTTCCTGACATGTACTTCGTTCCTGGACTCCGCTTTTTGTCTGATCCCTGCCTGCTTGCTTTGTCTCTCCCGTTGCCGAACCGGATTGTTTAACCTTGCTCCTGTGCCGCCTGCCCTGACCCTTTGCTCGTCCTGACTATGTCTCTGCCCCTTCCTCTGGTTACTGTCTTGTTGCTCCTGGTAACGATCCTGCCTGGCTTACTACATCTATACTGTTGGTACCTTCGCAGGTACCTCCTGGTCTCACTTGACCAGCTGTCACTGTCTGGTTTACGCTCCAGAATAGCCCCTGGCAACTACCGACGGTCAAGCCTATCCTCCCCATCTGAGGCTCTAGTGAAATCCGGGTAGTTGCTTAGTCACACCCCTCTGGAGTATTGATAGTCAGTGGCACAGTGGGTTCACATCCACTGATCCGTGACAAGGGAGGAAGTACTATTTGCACTTACATTATTTACAGGGTGAGAGTGAGGGAGGCAGTACTATCTGTACCTACATCATTTATATGAAATACAGGAAGAAAGTACTATCTGTACCTTCATCATTTATATGAGATACAGGGAGGCAGTACTATCTGTACCTACATCATATATACGGATAAACAGGGAGACAGTACTATCTGTACCTACATGATTTAGAGGGTGAGAGAGAGGGAGGCAGTACTAACTGTGCCTACATCATTTATATCTGATACAGGAAGGCAGTACTATCTGAACCTGCATGATTTACAGGGAGAGACAGGGAGAAAGTACTATCTGTACCCGCATCACTTACAGAGAGAGACAGGGAGGCAGTATTGTCTGTATCTACATCACTTATAGTGATAGACAGGGAGGCAGTACTATCTGTACCTACATCATTTATATGAGATACAGGAAGGCAGTACTATTTGTACCTACATTATTTACAAGGGGAGACAGGGAGGCAGTACTATCTGTACTTACATCATACATACGAATAAACAGGCAGACAGTACTATCTGTACCTACATGATTTACAGGGTGAGAGAGAGGGAGGCAGTAATATCTGTACCCTCATAATTTACAGAGAGAGACAGGGAGACTGTACTATCTGTACCTTCATCATTTACAGGAAGAAACTGGGAGGCAGTACTATCTGTACCCACATGATATATATGGAAAGACAGGGAGGCAGTTCTATCTGTACCTACTCCATTTATATGTATAGACAAGGAGGCAGTACTACCTGTATCTACACCATCTATATGGATAGACAGAGAGGCAGTACTCTCTGTACCTATATAATTTAAATGGATAGACAGGGAGAGATGCAGTACTATCTGTACTTACAATATTTACAGGGAGACACAGGAAGGCTGTACTATCTGTACCTACATTATTTACATGGAGAGACAGGGAGGCATTACTTACTGTAACTACATCATTTACAGGAAGGCAGTATTATCCGTACCCACATCACTTACAGAGAGATACAGGGAGGTAGTACTATCTGTACCTACATCATTATCATCTACCGTAAGACGGAGAGCAGCAATTCACACTGAATGCTGAGCACAGAGATGTTGGTCACAAAGCTGTTTACTTTTTTTATATACAAGTTTCTCACAGAAGTCAGTGCACCCCTCACAGAAGTCAGTGCACCCCTCACAGAAGTCAGTGCACCCCTCACAGAAGTCAGTACACCCCTCACAGAAGTCAGTACACCCCTCACAGAAGTCAGTACACCCCTCACAGAAGTCAGTGCACCCCTCACAGAAGTCAGTGCACCCCTCACAGAAGTCAGTGCACCCCTCACATTTTTGTAAATATTTTCTTCTATCTTTTCCTGGGACAACACTGAAGATCTAACCCTCTGACACAATGTAAAGTAGTCAGTGTACGGCTTGTATACTGGGCGTGCCCACAAAATAACTCAGCACACCGCCATAAATGTCTAAACCGCTGGCAACGAAAGTGAGTACACCCCTAAATGAAAATGGCCATATTGTTCTCAATTAGCCATTTTTCCTCCCCGGTGTCATGTGACTTGTTAGTGTTACAAGGTCTCAGGTGTGAATGGGGAGCAGGTGTGGTAAATTTGGTGTTTTCTCTTTCACACTGTATCATACTGGTCGCTGAAACTTCTACATGGCTCTCTGAGAATCTGAAAAAAAGAATTGTTGCTCTACATAAAGATGGTCGAGGCTATAACAAAAAGGATAACACCCTGAAACTGAACTGCAGCATGGTGGCCAAGACCTTACAGCGGTTTAACAAGACAGGATCCACTCAGAAGAGGCTTCGCTATGGTCGATCAATGAAGCTGAGTAAAGTAGCTCAGCATCATATCCAGAGGTTGTATGAGTGCTGCCAGCATTGCTGCAGAGGTTACAGGGGTGGGGGTCAGCCTGTCAGTGCTCAGCATCATATCCAGAGGTTGTATGAGTGCTGCCAGCATTGCTGCAGAGGTTACAGGGGTGGGGGTCAGCCTGTCAGTGCTCAGTGTCATATCCAGAGGTTGTATGAGTGCTGCCAGCATTGCTGCAGAGGTTACAGGGGTGGGGGTCAGCCTGTCAGTGCTCAGCGTCATATCCAGAGGTTGTATGAGTGCTGCCAGCATTGCTGCAGAGGTTACGGGGGTGGGGGTCAGCCTGTCAGTGCTCAGTGTCATATCCAGAGGTTGTATGAGTGCTGCCAGCATTGCTGCAGAGGTTACAGGGGTGGGGATCAGCCTGTCAGTGCTCAGCGTCATATCCAGAGGTTGTATGAGTGCTGCCAGCATTGCTGCAGAGGTTACAGGGGTGGGGGGTCTGCCTGTCAGTGCTCAGCGTCATATCCAGAGGTTGTATGAGTGCTGCCAGCATTGCTGCAGAGGTTACAGGGGTGGGGGGTCAGCCTGTCAGTGCTCAGCGTCATATCCAGAGGTTGTATGAGTGCTGCCAGCATTGCTGCAGAGGTTACAGGGGTGGGGGGTCTGCCTGTCAGTGCTCAGCGTCATATCCAGAGGTTGTATGAGTGCTGCCAGCATTGCTGCAGAGGTTACAGGGGGGGGGTCAGCCTGTCAGTGCTCAGTGTCATATCCAGAGGTTGTATGAGTGCTGCCAGCATTGCTGCAGAGGTTACAGGGGTGGGGGGGTCAGCCTGTCAGTGCTCAGCGTCATATCCAGAGGTTGTATGAGTGCTGCCAGCATTGCTGCAGAGGTTACAGGGGTGGGGGGTCTGCCTGTCAGTGCTCAGCGTCATATCCAGAGGTTGTATGAGTGCTGCCAGCATTGCTGCAGAGGTTACAGGGGTGGGGGGTCAGCCTGTCAGTGCTCAGCAGTCATATCCAGAGGTTGTATGAGTGCTGCCAGCATTGCTGTAGAGGTTACAGGGGTGGGGGGTCAGCCTGTCAGTGCTCAGCATCATATCCAGAGGTTGTATGAGTGCTGCCAGCATTGCTGCAGAGGTTACAGGGGTGGGGGGTCAGCCTGTCAGTGCTCAGCGTCATATCCAGAGGTTGTATGAGTGCTGCCAGCATTGCTGCAGAGGTTACAGGGGTGAGGGGTCAGCCTGTCAGTGCTCAGCATCAAATCCAGAGGTTGTATGAGTGCTGCCAGCATTGCTGCAGAGGTTACAGGGGTGGGGGGGGTCAGCCTGTCAGTGCTCAGCGTCATATCCAGAGGTTGTATGAGTGCTGCCAGCATTGCTGCAGAGGTTACAGGGGTGGAGGGTCAGCCTGTCAGTGCTCAGTGTCATATCCAGAGGTTGTATGAGTGCTGCCAGCATTGCTGCAGAGGTTACAGGGGTGGGGGGTCAGCCTGTCAGTGCTCAGCGTCATATCCAGAGGTTGTATGAGTGCTGCCAGCATTGCTGCAGAGGTTACAGGGGTGGGGGGTCAGCCTGTCAGTGCTCAGCGTCATATCCAGAGGATGTATGAGTGCTGCCAGCATTGCTGCAGAGGTTACAGGGGTAGGGGGTCAGCCTGTCAGTGCTCAGTGTCATATCCAGAGGTTGTATGAGTGCTGCCAGCATTGCTGCAGAGGTTACAGGGGTGGGGGTCAGCCTGTCAGTGCTCAGCGTCATATCCAGAGGTTGTATGAGTGCTGCCAGCATTGCTGCAGAGGTTACAGGGGTGGGGGGTCAGCCTGTCAGTGCTCAGCGTCATATCCAGAGGTTGTATGAGTGCTGCCAGCATTGCTGCAGAGGTTACAGGGGTGGGGGGTCAGCCTGTCAGTGCTCAGCGTCATATCCAGAGGTTGTATGAGTGCTGCCAGCATTGCTGCAGAGGTTACAGGGGTGGGGGGGTCAGCCTGTCAGTGCTCAGCAGTCATATCCAGAGGTTGTATGAGTGCTGCCAGCATTGCTGCAGAGGTTACAGGGGTGGGGGGTCAGCCTGTCAGTGCTCAGCATCAATATCCAGAGGTTGTATGAGTGCTGCCAGCATTGCTGCAGAGGTTACAGGGGTGGGGGGGTCAGCCTGTCAGTGCTCAGCGTCATATCCAGAGGTTGTATGAGTGCTGCCAGCATTGCTGCAGAGGTTACAGGGGTAGGGGGTCAGCCTGTCAGTGCTCAGAGTCATATCCAGAGGTTGTATGAGTGCTGCCAGCATTGCTGCAGAGGTTACAGGGGTGGGGGGGGTCAGCCTGTCAGTGCTCAGCGTCATATCCAGAGGTTGTATGAGTGCTGCCAGCATTGCTGCAGAGGTTACAGGGGTGGGGGGTCAGCCTGTCAGTGCTCAGCGTCATATCCAGAGGTTGTATGAGTGCTGCCAGCATTGCTGCAGAGGTTACAGGGGTGGGGGGGTCAGCCTGTCAGTGCTCAGCGTCATATCCAGAGGTTGTACTGAGTGCTGCCAGCATTGCTGCAGAGGTACAGGGGTGGGGGGTCAGCCTGTCAGTGCTCAGCGTCATATCCAGAGGTTGTATGAGTGCTGCCAGCATTGCTGCAGAGGTTACAGGGGTGAGGGGGTCAGCCTGTCAGTGCTCAGCGTCATATCCAGAGGTTGTATGAGTGCTGCCAGCATTGCTGCAGAGGTTACAGGGTGGGGGGTCAGCCTGTCAGTGCTCAGCGTCATATCCAGAGGTTGTATGAGTGCTGCCAGCATTGCTGCAGAGGTTACAGGGGTGGGGGGTCAGCCTGTCAGTGCTCAGCGTCATATCCAGAGGTTGTATGAGTGCTGCCAGCATTGCTGCAGAGGTTACAGGGGTGGGGGTCAGCCTGTCAGTGCTCAGCAGTCATATCCAGAGGTTGTATGAGTGCTGCCAGCATTGCTGTAGAGGTTACAGGGGTGGGGGGTCAGCCTGTCAGTGCTCAGCGATCTTATCCAGAGGTTGTATGAGTGCTGCCAGCATTGCTGCAGAGGTTACAGGGGTGGGGGGTCAGCCTGTCAGTGCTCAGCGTCATATCCAGAGGTTGTATGAGTGCTGCCAGCATTGCTGCAGAGGTTACAGGGGTGGGGGGGTCAGCCTGTCAGTGCTCAGCGTCATATCCAGAGGTTGTATGAGTGCTGCCAGCATTGCTGCAGAGGTTACAGGGGTGGGGGGTCAGCCTGTCAGTGCTCAGCGTCATATCCAGAGGTTGTATGAGTGCTGCCAGCATTGCTGCAGAGGTTACAGGGGTGGGGGGTCAGCCTGTCAGTGCTCAGCGTCATATCCAGAGGTTGTATGAGTGCTGCCAGCATTGCTGCAGAGGTTACAGGGGTGGGGGTCAGCCTGTCAGTGCTCAGCGTCATATCCAGAGGTTGTATGAGTGCTGCCAGCATTGCTGCAGAGGTTACAGGGGTGGGGGGTCAGCCTGTCAGTGCTCAGCGTCATATCCAGAAGGTTGTATGAGTGCTGCCAGCATTGCTGCAGAGGTTACAGGGGTGGGGGGTCAGCCTGTCAGTGCTCAGCAGTCATATCCAGAGGTTGTATGAGTGCTGCCAGCATTGCTGCAGAGGTTACAGGGGTGGGGGGTCAGCCTGTCAGTGCTCAGCGTCATATCCAGAGGTTGTATGAGTGCTGCCAGCATTGCTGCAGAGGTTACAGGGGTGGGGGGTCAGCCTGTCAGTGCTCAGCGTCATATCCAGAGGTTGTATGAGTGCTGCCAGCATTGCTGCAGAGGTTACAGGGGTGGGGGGTCAGCCTGTCAGTGCTCAGCGTCATATCCAGAGGTTGTATGAGTGCTGCCAGCATTGCTGCAGAGGTTACAGGGGTGGGGGGTCAGCCTGTCAGTGCTCAGCGTCATATCCAGAGGTTGTATGAGTGCTGCCAGCATTGCTGCAGAGGTTACAGGGGTGGGGGGGTCAGCCTGTCAGTGCTCAGCGTCATATCCAGAGGTTGTATGAGTGCTGCCAGCATTGCTGAAGAGGTTACAGGGGTGGGGGGTCAGCCTGTCAGTGCTCAGCATCATATCCAGAGGTTGTATGAGTGCTGCCAGCATTGCTGAAGAGGTTACAGGGGTGGGGGGTCAGCCTGTCAGTGCTCAGCGTCATATCCAGAGGTTGTATGAGTGCTGCCAGCATTGCTGCAGAGGTTACAGGGGTGGGGGTCAGCCTGTCAGTGCTCAGCGTCATATCCAGAGTTGTATGAGTGCTGCCAGCATTGCTGCAGAGGTTACAGGGGTGGGGGGGTCAGCCTGTCAGTGCTCAGTGTCATATCCAGAGGTTGTATGAGTGCTGCCAGCATTGCTGCAGAGGTTACAGGGGTGGGGGTCAGCCTGTCAGTGCTCAGCAGTCATATCCAGAGGTTGTATGAGTGCTGCCAGCATTGCTGCAGAGGTTACAGGGGTGGGGGTCAGCCTGTCAGTGCTCAGCATCATATCCAGAGGTTGTATGAGTGCTGCCAGCATTGCTGAAGAGGTTACAGGGGTGGGGGTCAGCCTGTCAGTGCTCAGCAGTCATATCCAGAGGTTGTATGAGTGCTGCCAGCATTGCTGAAGAGGTTACAGGGGTGGGGGTCAGCCTGTCAGTGCTCAGCGTCATATCCAGAGGTTGTATGAGTGCTGCCAGCATTGCTGCAGAGGTTACAGGGGTGGGGGTCAGCCTGTCAGTGCTCAGCGTCATATCCAGAGGTTGTATGAGTGCTGCCAGCATTGCTGCAGAGGTTACAGGGGTGGGGGGTCAGCCTGTCAGTGCTCAGTGTCATATCCAGAGGTTGTATGAGTGCTGCCAGCATTGCTGCAGAGGTTACAGGGGTGGGGGGTCAGCCTGTCAGTGCTCAGCAGCATATCCAGAGGTTGTATGAGTGCTGCCAGCATTGCTGCAGAGGTTACAGGGGTGGGGGGTCAGCCTGTCAGTGCTCAGCATCATATCCAGAGGTTGTACGAGTGCTGCCAGCATTGCTGCAGAGGTTACAGGGGTGGGGGGTCAGCCTGTCAGTGCTCAGCTGTCATATCCAGAGGTTGTACGAGTGCTGCCAGCATTGCTGCAGAGGTTACAGGGGTGGGGGGTCAGCCTGTCAGTGCTCAGCGTCATATCCAGAGGTTGTATGAGTGCTGCCAGCATTGCTGCAGAGGTTACAGGGGTTGAGGGGTCAGCCTGTCAGTGCTCAGCGTCATATCCAGAGGTTGTACTGAGTGCTGCCAGCATTGCTGCAGAGGTTACAGAGGGTGGGGGGTCAGCCTGTCAGTGCTCAGCGTCATATCCAGAGGTTGTATGAGTGCTGCCAGCATTGCTGCAGAGGTTACAGAGGGTGGGGGGGGTCAGCCTGTCAGTGCTCAGCGTCATATCCAGAGGCTGTATGAGTGCTGCCAGCATTGCTGCAGAGGTTACAGGGGTGGGGGGGTCAGCCTGTCAGTGCATAGCGTCATATCCAGAAGTTGTATGAGTGCTGCCAGCATTACTGCAGAGGTTACAGGGGTAGGGGGTCAGCCTGTCAGTGCTCAGCGTCATATCCAGAGGCTGTATGAGTGCTGCCAGCATTGCTGCAGAGGTTACAGGGGTGGGGGTCCGCCTGTCAGTGTTCACACCACACTCCGCACACTGCTTCACATTGGTCTGCATGGCTTGTGTGTCGATCACTATCATTAGCACCGAATGTAACATTGTTGTATCCAGCGCCTCACACCGGCTTTCCAGACTGTATATTGTGTCTACAGGTTAATTTTCCCAGAATCAGTGTCATGTCTTCTGTACGAACCTGGGACATCATTATAGCAGGTGTGTCTGCTGCTAATGTGTCCCCTAGCCGCTCTGTACTGCTGTCTGCTGCTGATGTGTCCCCTAGCCGCTCTGTACTTCTGTGTGCTGCTGATGTGTCCTGTAGCCGCTCCGTACTGCTGTGTGCTGCTGATGTGTCCTGCAACCGCTCCGTACTGCTGTGTGCTGCTGATGTGTCCTGTAGCCGCTCCGTACTGCTGTGTGCTGCTGATGTGTCCTGTAACCGCTCTGTACTGCTGTGTGCTGCTGATGTGTCCTGTAACCGCTCCGTACTGCTGTGTGCTGCTGATGTGTCCTGTAGCCACTCTGTACTGCTGTGTGCTGCTGATGTGTCCTGTAGCCGCTCCGTACTGCTGTGTGCTGCTGATGTGTCCTGTAGCCGCTCCGCACTGCTGTGTGCTGCTGATGTGTCCCCTAGCCGCTCTGTACTGCTGTGTGCTGCTGATGTGTCCTCTAGCCGCTCTGTACTGCTGTGTGCTGCTGATGTGTCCTGTAGCCGCTCCGTACTGCTGTGTGCTGCTGATGTGTCCTGTAGCCGCTCTGTACTGCTGTGTGCTGCTGATGTGTCCTGTAGCTGCTCCGTACTGCTGTGTGCTGCTGATGTGTCCTGTAGCCGCTCTGTACTGCTGTGTGCTGCTGATGTGTCCTGTAGCCGCTGCGTACTGCTGTGTGCTGCTGATGTGTCCTGTAACCGCTCTGTACTGCTGTGTGCTGCTGATGTGTCCTGTAACCGCTCTGTACTGCTGTGTGCTGCTGATGTGTCCTGTAGCCGCTCTGTACTGCTGTGTGCTGCTGATGTGTCCTGTAACCGGTCCGTACTGCTGTGTGCTGCTGATGTGTCCTGTAACCGGTCCGTACTGCTGTGTGCTGCTGATGTGTCCTGTAACCGCTCCGTACTGCTGTGTGCTGCTGATGTGTCCTGTAGCCGCTCCGTACTGCTGTGTGCTGCTGATGTGTCCTGTAACCGCTCCGTACTGCTGTGTGCTGCTGATGTGTCCTGTAGCCGCTCCGTACTGCTGTGTGCTGCTGATGTGTCCTGTAGCCGCTGCGTACTGCTGTGTGCTGCTGATGTGTCCTGTAGCCGCTCCGTACTGCTGTGTGCTGCTGATGAGTCCTGTAACCGCTCTGTACTGCTGTGTGCTGCTGATGTGTCCTGTAACCGCTCTGTACTGCTGTGTGCTGCTGATGTGTCCTGTAGCCGCTCTGTACTGCTGTGTGCTGCTGATGTGTCCTTGTAGCCGCTGCGTACTGCTGTGTGCTGCTGATGTGTCCTGTAGCCGCTGCGTACTGCTGTGTGCTGCTGATGTGTCCGGTAGCCGCTCTATACTGCTGTGTGCTGCTGATGTGTCCTGTAGCCGCTGCGTACTGCTGTGTGCTGCTGATGTGTCCTGTAGCCGCTGCGTACTGCTGTGTGCTGCTGATGTGTCCTGTAGCCGCTCTGTACTGCTGTGTGCTGCTGATGTGTCCTGTAGCCGCTGCGTACTGCTGTGTGCTGCTGATGTGTCCTGTAGCCGCTGCGTACTGCTGTGTGCTGCTGATGTGTCCTGTAGCCGCTGCGTACTGCTGTGTGCTGCTGATGTGTCCTGTAGCCGCTCTGTACTGCTGTGTGCTGCTGATGTGTCCTGTAGCCGCTCTGTACTGCTGTGTGCTGCTGATGTGTCCTGTAACCGCTCCGTACTGCTGTGTGCTGCTGATGTGTCCTGTAGCCGCTCTGTACTGCTGTGTGCTGCTGATGTGTCCTGTAACCGCTCCGTACTGCTGTGTGCTGCTGATGTGTCCTGTAGCCGCTGCGTACTGCTGTGTGCTGCTGATGTGTCCTGTAGCCGCTGCGTACTGCTGTGTGCTGCTGATGTGTCCTGTAACCGCTCCGTACTGCTGTGTGCTGCTGATGTGTCCGGTAGCCGCTCTGTACTGCTGTGTGCTGCTGATGTGTCCGGTAGCCGCTCTATACTGCTGTGTGCTGCTGATGTGTCCTGTAGCCGCTGCGTACTGCTGTGTGCTGCTGATGTGTCCTGTAGCCGCTGCGTACTGCTGTGTGCTCTCTGCTATCCCAATGTGACAATCACAGCACTTACTGCCTAACCCTGTAGTCACCTCCTCCGCACAACCTGTACTGTTATAACTGAATGCATATTATACGGTAGTATTATTTGGGCACCCTATTACAGTATGACTTGGGCTGTGGATGGTGCTATTATTTGGGGTCTTTATGGTTGTATTATTTTGGCACCATAAGCAGGATTGTTGGGGACTATATGGTCATATTATATGTGCACAGAATGGTGAGAATATTTGGGGTGTACAATCAGCACATTGGCTACATGGGTTCACTCACTGCTTTATCGGGGTGTATTCCGTCTCGGTGCCTGATGGGGGTGTATTCCGTCTCGGTGCCTAATTGGGGTGTATTCCGTCTCGGTGCCTGATGGGGGTGTTTTCCGTCTCGGTGCCTGATGGGGGTGTATTCCGTCTCGGTGCCTGATGGGGGTGTATTCCGTCTCGGTGCCTGATGGGGGTGTATTCCGTCTCGGTGCCTGATGGGGGTGTATTCCGTATTAGTGCCTGATGGGGGTGTATTCCGTCTCAGTGCCTGATGGGGGT
This sequence comes from Bufo gargarizans, assembly GCF_014858855.1. NCBI lineage: Eukaryota > Metazoa > Chordata > Amphibia > Anura > Bufonidae > Bufo > Bufo gargarizans. Next base: position 53,234,536 of record NC_058088.1, read on the forward strand.
GTATTCCATCTCAGTGCCTGATGGGGGTGTATTCCGTCTCAGTGCCTGATGGGGGTGTATTCCGTCTCAGTGCCTGATGGGGGTATTTTCCGTCTCAGTGCCTGATGGGGGTGTATTCCGTCTCGGTGCCTGATGGGGGTGTATTCCATCTCAGTGCCTGATGGGGGTGTATTCCGTCTCAGTGCCTGATGGGGGTGTATTCCGTCTCGGTGCCTGATGGGGGTGTATTCCGTCTCGGTGCCTGATGGGGGTGTATTCCGTCTCGGTGCCTGATGGGGTGTATTCCGTCTCGGTGCCTGATGGGGGTGTATTCCGTCTCGGTGCCTGATGGGGGGTGTATTCCGTCTCAGTGCCTGATGGGGGTGTATTCCGTCTCGGTGCCTGATGGGGGTGTATTCCGTCTCAGTGCCTGATGGGGGTGTATTACGTCTCAGTGCCTGATGGGGTGTATTCCGTCTCAGTGCCTGATGGGGGTGTATTCAGTCTCAGTGCCTGATGGGGGTATTTTCCGTCTCAGTGCCTGATGGGGGTGTATTCCGTCTCAGTGCCTGATGGGGGTGTATTCCGTCTCGGTGCCTGATGGGGGTGTATTCCGTCTCGGTGCCTGATGGGGGTGTATTACGTCTCGGTGCCTGATGGGGGTGTATTCCGTCTCGGTGCCTGATGGGGGTGTATTCCGTCTCGGTGCCTGATGGGGGTGTATTCCGTCTCAGTGCCTGATGGGGGTGTATTCCGTCTCGGTGCCTGATGGGGGTGTATTCCGTCTCAGTGCCTGATGGGGGTGTATTCTGTCTCAGTGCCTGATGGGGGTGTATTCCGTCTCAGTGCCTGATGGGGGTGTATTCCGTCTCGGTGCCTGATGGGGGTGTATTCCGTCTCGGTGCCTGATGGGGGTGTATTCCGTCTCGGTGCCTGATGGGGTGTATTCCGTCTCGGTGCCTGATGGGGGTGTATTCCGTCTCGGTGCCTGATGGGGGTGTATTCCGTCTCAGTGCTTGATGGGGGTGTATTCCATCTCAGTGCCTGATGGGGGTGTATTCCGTCTCGGTGCCTGATGGTGGTGTATTCCGTCTTGGTGCCTGATGTGGGTGTATTCCGTCTCGGTGCCTGATGTGGGTGTATTCCGTCTCGGTGCCTGATGGGGGTGTATTCCGTCTCAGTGCTTGATGGGGGTGTATTCCATCTCAGTGCCTGATGTGGGTGTATTCCGTCTCAGTGCCTGATGGGGGTGTATTCCGTCTCAGTGCCTGATGGGGGTGTATTCCTTCTCGGTGCCTGATGGGGGTGTATTCCGTCTCGGTGCCTGATGGGGGTGTATTCTGTCTCGGTGCCTGATGGGGGTGTATTCTGTCTCAGTGCCTGATGGGGGGTGTATTCCGTCTCGGTGCCTGATGGGGGTGTATTCCGTCTCGGTGCCTGATGAAGAGCAGACAGGAATATTAAAGACGTCGCACCAGATGATGCTTCTGTAGGTTGATGCTTCGGGCTGTGATCTCGTCGTCCTTTGATTTTTGGGCAGTTTGTGGATGTTTGTGTCCCGCAGTCCAGGGACCGAGCTGTTATACAAGATGCAATCACATGGATTTATGTCTGAGCCGGTCGGAGAAGAAATTCCCATAAACCCGCCACACGCACAGAGGTATTATAAGAGGCAGGGTCATGTCTCCGCCAGTCTGCTGCAGTCGTCACACCAGTGGCCCTCTGACCGGCTGGCCCCGGCGCTGGGATGATCGGACGCCTTCACTGGATTTCATTGTCTTCATGTCTCTCCGCAGGAAAAGCTGCTTTTCTATTTTACCAGAGACCTTTAATCCGCACAAAGGTCCAGGACGGAGATAACACGATTTAGTCAGTTCTAGCAGAGGATGAATGTGAATAAATAAACAAGCAATAATGCACAGAGAGCCCAAGTCTACGGGGCCACGCCACTAATGTAGGCCCTAAGGTGTGTCCCCCAGCTTTCCCTGCACTCTGTGTGACCTGTATGCAGAGTTACATTCACATGTTTGACTCACTGCTCTGCCTATATAAGTGTCACTATTCACTGCAGCGCTGGCATTTTCTTCAGGAACCAGGAGGCACTGGATGAACAGAGTTGTAGGCTTCTCTCACATCGGGAGTGTTGCAGGCAATGAAGGAATCCCTTATATAGAGTAAACCCCTTTGTGGTTTCGTTACGCGGCCCCGCAAAAAAAAAGATAGAGCATGTCCTATTCTTGTCTGCAATTGCGGACAATGATAGGCATTTTCTATTAGAGTTGAGGCCATGTGCAGCCCGCAAATTGCTGAACGCATTAGGGCCGGTATCCGGGTTTTGCGGATTTTCAAAACACTGCGGTCGTGTGAATGCGCCCAGTGTGCCCATTGTGTCGTGTGGGTTTGAACCTGTGCACATACGTGGTCTGTTATATGAGCGCTGTGACATCACTATGAGCAGAACATATGGTACACGGAACAAACACCGACATATCATGACGTGCGCTTTATATACTGGCGCAGTATGGATGACCTATATAACCTTGTACACATCACATATTTATACGCCACTTTATAATCCATGGCTTCTCCGTAATCAGATAACGGTATGTCTGAACGTCCGCCATTATCCCCCAGAAAAGCCACGTGAGATAATACATGTATGACCGTCCGCCACTGCTGCCCGAAGAGACGGCCCCTCCATTCAGTGATGATATTTCATATACTTTCCCTCTATGTATCGTGTTTGGCTCTTTGCCCTCTATGTAACGTGTTTGGCTCTTTGCTCTCTATGTAACGTGTTTGGCTCTTTGCTCTCTGTGTATCGTGTTTGGCTCTTTGCTCTCTATGTATCGTGTTTGGCTCTTTGCTCTCTATGTATCGTGTTTGGCTCTTTGCTCTCTATGTATCGTGTTTGGCTCTTTGCTCTCTATGTATCGTGTTTGGCTCTTTGCTCTCTATGTATCGTGTTTGGCTCTTTGCTCTCTATGTATCGTGTTTGGCTCTTTGCTCTCTATGTATCGTGTTTGGCTCTTTGCTCTCTATGTAACGTGTTTGGCTCTTTGCTCTCTATGTATCGTGTTTGGCTCTTTGCTCTCTATGTAACGTGTTTGGCTCTTTGCTCTCTATGTATCGTGTTTGGCTCTTTGCTCTCTATGTATCGTGTTTGGCTCTTTGCTCTCTATGTATCGTGTTTGGCTATTTGCTCTCTATGTATCGCGTTTGGCTCTTTGCTCTCTATGTATCGTGTTTGGCTCTTTGCTCTCTATGTATCGTGTTTGGCTCTTTGCTCTCTATGTATCGCGTTTGGCTCTTTGCTCTCTATGTATCGTATTTTGCTCTTTGTTCTCTATGTATCGTGTTTGGCTCTTTGCTCTCTATGTATCGTGTTTGGCTCTTTGCTCTCTATGTATCGTGTTTGGCTCTTTGCTCTCTATGTATCGCGTTTGGCTCTTTGCTCTCTATGTATCGTGTTTTGCTCTTTGCTCTCTATGTATCGTATTTTGCTCTTTGCTCTCTATGTATCGTGTTTTGCTCTTTGCTCTCTATGTATCGTGTTTGGCTCTTTGCTCTCTATGTATCGTGTTTGGCTCTTTGCTCTCTATGTATCGTGTTTGGCTCTTTGCTCTCTATGTAACGTGTTTGGCTCTTTGCTCTCTATGTAACGTGTTTGGCTCTTTGCTCTCTATGTAACGTGTTTGGCTCTTTGCTCTCTGTGTAACGTGTTTGGCTCTTTGCTCTCTATGTATCGTGTTTGGCTCTTTGCTCTCTATGTATCGTGTTTGGCTCTTTGCTCTCTATGTATCGTGTTTGGCTCTTTGCTCTCTATGTATCGCGTTTGGCTCTTTGCTCTCTATGTATCGTGTTTTGCTCTTTGCTCTCTATGTATCGTATTTTGCTCTTTGCTCTCTATGTATCGTGTTTTGCTCTTTGCTCTCTATGTATCGTATTTTGCTCTTTGTTCTCTATGTATCGTGTTTGGCTCTTTGCTCTCTATGTATCGTGTTTGGCTCTTTGCTCTCTATGTATCGTGTTTGGCTCCTTGCTCTCTATGTATCGTGTTTGGCTCTTTGCTCTCTATGTAACGTGTTTGGCTCCTTGCTCTCTATGTATCGTGTTTGGCTCTTTGCTCTCTATGTAACATGTTTAGTTCTTTGCTCTCTATGTATCGTATTTTGCTCTTTGCTCTCTATGTATCGTATTTGGCTCTTTGCTCTCTATGTAACGTGTTTGGCTCTTTGCTCTCTATGTAACGTGTTTGGCTCTTTGTTGTCTATGTATCGTGTTTGGCTCTTTGCTCTCTATGTATCGTGTTTGGCTCTTTGCTCTCTATGTAACGTGTTTGGCTCTTTGTTGTCTATGTATCGTGTTTGGCTCTTTGCTCTCTATTAGAGTTGAGCGAACACCTGGATGTTCGGGTTCGAGAAGTTCGGCCGAACATCCCGGAAATGTTCGGGTTCGGGATCCGAACCCGATCCGAACTTCGTCCCGAACCCGAACCCCATTGAAGTCAATGGGGACCCGAACTTTTCGGCACTAAAACGGCTGTAAAACAGCCCAGGAAAGGGCTAGAGGGCTGCAAAAGGCAGCAACATGTAGGTAAATCCCCTGCAAACAAATGTGGATAGGGAAATTAATTAAAATAAAAATTAAATAAATAAAAATTAACCAAAATCAATTGGAGAGAGGTTCCATAGCAGAGAATCTGGCTTCCCGTCACCCACCACTGGAACAGTCCATTCTCAGATATTTAGGCCCCGGCACCCAGGCAGAGGAGAGAGGTCCCGTAACAGACAATCTGGCTTCATGTCAGCAGAGAATCAGTCTGCATGTCATAGCAGAGAATGAGGCTTCACGTCACCCACCACTGTAAGAGTCCATTTTCATAAATTTAGGCCCAGCACCCAGGCAGAGGAGAGAGGTCCCGTAACAGAGGATCTGGCTTCATGTCAGCAGAGAATCAGTCTGCATGTCATAGCAGAGAATCAGGCTTCACGTCAGCCACCACTGCAACAGTCCATTGTCATAAATTTAGGCCCAGCACACACACAGGCAGAGGAGAGAGGTCCCGTAACAGAGGATCTGGCTTCATGTCAGCAGAGAATCAGTCTGCATGTCATAGCAGAGAATCAGGCTTCACGTCAGCCACCACTGCAACAGTCCATTGTCATAAATTTAGGCCCAGCACCCAGGCAGAGGAGAGAGGTCCCGTAACAGACAATCTGGCTTCATGTCAGCAGAGAATCAGTCTGCATGTCATAGCAGAGAATCAGGCTTCACGTCAGCCACCACTGCAACAGTCCATTGTCATAAATTTAGGCCCAGCACCCAGGCAGAGGAGAGAGGTCCCGTAACAGAGGATCTGGCTTCATGTCAGCAGAGAATCAGTCTGCATGTCATAGCAGAGAATCAGGCTTCACGTCAGCCACCACTGCAACAGTCCATTGTCATAAATTTAGGCCCAGCACCCAGGCAGAGGAGAGAGGTCCCGTAACAGACAATCTGGCTTCATGTCAGCAGAGAATCAGTCTGCATGTCATAGCAGAGAATCAGGCTTCACGTCAGCCACCACTGCAACAGTCCATTGTCATAAATTTAGGCCCAGCACCCAGGCAGAGGAGAGAGGTCCCGTAACAGAGGATCTGGCTTCATGTCAGCAGAGAATCAGTCTGCATGTCATAGCAGAGAATCAGGCTTCACGTCAGCCACCACTGCAACAGTCCATTGTCATAAATTTAGGCCCAGCACCCAGGCAGAGGAGAGAGGTCCCGTAACAGAGGATCTGGCTTCATGTCAGCAGAGAATCAGTCTGCATGTCATAGCAGAGAATCAGGCTTCACGTCAGCCACCACTGCAACAGTCCATTGTCATAAATTTAGGCCCAGCACCCAGGCAGAGGAGAGAGGTCCCGTAACAGAGGATCTGGCTTCATGTCAGCAGAGAATCAGTCTGCATGTCATAGCAGAGAATGAGGCTTCACGTCAGCCACCACTGCAACAGTCCATTGTCATAAATTTAGGCCCAGCACCCAGGCAGAGGAGAGAGGTCCCGTAACAGACAATCTGGCTTCATGTCAGCAGAGAATCAGTCTGCATGTCATAGCAGAGAATCAGGCTTCACGTCAGCCACCACTGCAACAGTCCATTGTCATAAATTTAGGCCCAGCACACAGGCAGAGGAGAGAGGTCCAGTAACAGAGGATCTGGCTTCATGTCAGCAGAGAATCAGTCTGCATGTCATAGCAGAGAATGAGGCTTCACGTCAGCCACCACTGCAACAGTCCATTGGCATATATTTAGGCCCAGCACCCAGGCAGAGGAGAGAGGTCCCGTAACAGACAATCTGGCTTCATGTCAGCAGAGAATTAGTCTGCATGTCATAGCAGAGAATGAGGCTTCACGTCAGCCACCACTGCAACAGTCCATTGTCATAAATTTAGGCCCAGCACCCAGGCAGAGCAGAGAGGTCCCGTAACAGACAATCTGGCTTCATGTCAGCAGAGAATCAGTCTGCATGTCATAGCAGAGAATGAGGCTTCACGTCACCCACCACTGCAACAGTCCATTGGCATATATTTAGGCCTAGCACACAGGCAGAGCAGAGAGGTCCCGTAACAGACGATCTGGCTTCATGTCAGCAGAGAATCAGTCTGCATGTCATAGCAGAGAATGAGGCTTCACGTCAGCCACCACTGCAACAGTCCATTGGCATATATTTAGGCCTAGCACACAGGCAGAGGAGAGAGGTCCCGTAACAGACAATCTGGCTTCATGTCAGCAGAGAATCAGTCTGCATGTCATAGCAGAGAATGAGGCTTCACGTCACCCACCACTGCAACAGTCCATTGGCATATATTTAGGCCTAGCACACAGGCAGAGCAGAGAGGTCCCGTAACAGACAATCTGGCTTCATGTCAGCAGAGAATCAGTCTGCATGTCATAGCAGAGAATGAGGCTTCACGTCAGCCACCACTGCAACAGTCCATTGTCATAAATCTAGGCCCAGCACCCAGGCAGAGGAGAGAGGTCCCGTAACAGACAATCTGGCTTCATGTCAGCAGAGAATTAGTCTGCATGTCATAGCAGAGAATCAGGCTTCATGTCAGCCACCACTGCAATAGTCCATTGGCATATATTTAGGCCTAGCACACAGGCAGAGGAGAGGTTCATTCAACTTTGGGTAGCCTCGCAATATAATGGTAAAATGAAAATAAAAATAGGATTGAATGAGGAAGTGCCCTGGAGTCCAATAATATATGGTTATGGGGAGGTAGTTAATGTCTAATCTGGACAAGGGACGGACAGGTCCTGTGGGATCCATGCCTGGTTCATTTTTATGAACGTCAGCTTGTCCACATTGGCTGTAGACAGGCGGCTGCGTTTGTCTGTAATGACGCCCCCTGCCGTGCTGAATACACGTTCAGACAAAACGCTGGCCGCCGGGCAGGCCAGCACCTCCAAGGCATAAAAGGCTAGCTCTGGCCACGTGGACAATTTAGAGACCCAGAAGTTGAATGGGGCCGAACCATCAGTCAGTACGTGGAGGGGTGTGCACACGTACTGTTCCACCATGTTAGTGAAATGTTGCCTCCTGCTAACACGTTGCGTATCAGGTGGTGGTGCAGTTAGCTGTGGCGTGTTGACAAAAGTTTTCCACATCTCTGCCATGCTAACCCTGCCCTCAGAGGAGCTGGCCGTGACACAGCTGCCTTGGCGACCTCTTGCTCCTCCTCTGCCTTGGCCTTGGGCTTCCACTTGTTCCCCTGTGACATTTGGGAATGCTCTCAGTAGCGCGTCTACCAACGTGCGCTTGTACTCGCGCATCTTCCTATCACGCTCCAGTGCAGGAAGTAAGGTGGGCACATTGTCTTTGTAGCGTGGATCCAGCAGGGTGGCAACCCAGTAGTCCGCACAGGTTAAAATGTGGGCAACTCTGCTGTCGTTGCGCAGGCACTGCAGCATGTAGTCGCTCATGTGTGCCAGGCTGCCCAGGGGTAAGGACAAGCTGTCCTCTGTGGGAGGCGTATCGTCATCGTCCTGCCTTTCCCCCCAGCCACGCACCAGTGATGGGCCCGAGCTGCGTTGGGTGCCACCCCGCTGTGACCATGCTTCATCCTCATCCTCCTCCACCTCCTCCTCATCCTCGTCCTCCTCGTCCTCCAGTAGTGGGCCCTGTCTGGCCACATTTGTACCTGGCCTCTGCTGTTGCCAAAAACCTCCCTCTGAGTCACTTCGAAGAGACTGGCCTGAAAGTGCTAAAAATGACCCCTCTTCCTCCTCCTCCTCCTCCTCCTCCTGGGCCACCTCCTCTTCCATCATCGCCCTAAGTGTTTTCTCAAGGAGACATAGAAGTGGTATTGTAACGCTGATAACGGCGCCATCGCCACTGGCCATGTTGGTGGAGTACTCGAAACAGCGCAACAGGGCACACAGGTCTCGCATGGAGGCCCAGTCATTGGTGGTGAAGTGGTGCTGTTCTGTAGTGCGACTGACCCGTGCGTGCTGCAGCTGAAACTCCACTATGGCCTGCTGCTGCTCGCACAGTCTGTCCAGCATGTGCAAGGTGGAGTTCCACCTGGTGGGCACGTCGCATATGAGGCGGTGAGCGGGAAGGCCGAAGTTACGCTGTAGCGCAGACAGGCGAGCAGCAGCAGGATGTGAACGCCGGAAGCGCGAACAGACGGCCCGCACTTTATGCAGCAGCTCTGACATGTCGGGGTAGTTGTGAATGAACTTCTGCACCACCAAATTCAGCACATGCGCCAAGCAAGGGATGTGCGTCAAATTGGCTAGTCCCAGAGCTGCAACGAGATTTCGCCCATTATCACACACCACCAGGCCGGGCTTGAGGCTCACCGGCAGCAACCACTCGTCGGTCTGTTGTTCAATACCCCGCCACAACTCCTGTGCGGTGTGGGGCCTGTCCCCCAAACATATGAGTTTCAGAATGGCCTGCTGACGTTTACCCCGGGCTGTGCTGAAGTTGGTGGTGAAGGTGTGTGGCTGACTGGATGAGCAGGTGGAAGAAGAGGAGGAGGAAGCCGAGAAGGAGGAGGTGGCAACAGGAGGCAAAGAATGTTGCCCTGCGATCCTTGGCGGCGGAAGGACGTGCGCCAAACAGCTCTCCGCCTGGGGCCCAGCTGCCACTACATTTACCCAGTGTGCAGTTAGGGAGATATAGCGTCCCTGGCCGTGCTTACTGGTCCACGTATCTGTGGTTAGGTGGACCTTGCTACAGATGGCGTTGCGCAGTGCACACTTGATTTTATCGGATACTTGGTTGTGCAGGGAAGGCACGGCTCTCTTGGAGAAGTAGTGGCGGCTGGGAACAACATACTGTGGGACAGCAAGCGACATGAGCTGTTTGAAGCTGTCTGTGTCCACCAGCCTAAATGACAGCATTTCATAGGCCAGTAGTTTAGAAATGCTGGCATTCAGGGCCAGGGATCGAGGGTGGCTAGGTGGGAATTTACGCTTTCTCTCAAATGTTTGTGAGATGGAGAGCTGAACGCTGCCGTGTGACATGGTTGAGACGCTTGGTGACGGAGGTGGTGGTGGTGGTGTTGGTGGTACATCCCCTGTTTGCTGGGCGGCAGGTGCCAACGTTCCTCCAGAGGCGGAGGAAGAGGCCGAGGCGGCAGCAGCAGAATAGGCCGAGGCGGCAGCAGCAGAAGAGGTAGCAGGGGGAGCCTGAGTGACTTCCTTGGTTTTAAGGTGTTTACTCCACTGCAGTTCATGCTTTGCATGCAGGTGCCTGGTCATGCAGGTTGTGCTCAGGTTCAGAACGTTAATGCCTCGCTTCAGGCTCTGATGGCACAGCGTGCAAACCACTCGGGTCTTGTCGTCAGCACATTGTTTGAAGAAGTGCCATGCCAGGGAACTCCTTGAAGCTGCCTTTGGGGTGCTCGGTCCCAGATGGCGGCGGTCAGTAGCAGGCGGAGTCTCTTGGCGGCGGGTGTTCTGCTTTTGCCCACTGCTCCCTCTTTTGCTACGCTGTTGGCTCGGTCTCACCACTGCCTCTTCCTCCGAACTGTGAAAGTCAGTGGCACGACCTTCATTCCATGTGGGGTCTAGGACCTCATCGTCCCCTGCATCGTCTTCCACCCAGTCTTGATCCCTGACCTCCTGTTCAGTCTGCACACTGCAGAAAGACGCAGCAGTTGGCACCTGTGTTTCGTCATCATCAGAGACGTGCTGAGGTGGTATTCCCATGTCCTCATCATCAGGAAACATAAGTGGTTGTGCGTCAGTGCATTCTATGTCTTCCACCGCTGGGGAAGGGCTGGGTGGATGCCCTTGGGAAACCCTGCCAGCGGAGTCTTCAAACAGCATAAGAGACTGCTGCATAACTTGAGGCTGAGACAGTTTCCCTGGTATGCATGGGGGTGATGTGACAGACTGATGGGGTTGGTTTTCAGGCGCCATCTGTGCGCTTTCTGCAGAAGACTGGGTGGGAGATAATGTGAACGTGCTGGATCCACTGTCGGCCACCCAATTGACTAATGCCTGTACCTGCTCAGGCCTTACCATCCTTAGAACGGCATTGGGCCCCACCATATATCGCTGTAAATTCTGGCGGCTACTGGGACCTGAGGTAGTTGGTACACTAGGACGTGTGGATGTGGCAGAACGGCCACGTCCTCTCCCAGCACCAGAGGGTCCACTAACACCACCACGACCATGTCCACGTCCGCGTCCCTTACTAGATGTTTTTCTCATTGTTATGGTTCACCACAACAACAAATATATTATTTGGCCCAATGTATTGTATTCAAATTCAGCGGGATATAAATTTGAGGCCTAGTATTTAGGCGCTGGGTGACCGGTATGGATTTACTGACAGAATTAGACTTGGAAATACACAGTAGCGGGTGTGTGAAGTTATTCTGAATGACCCTATGTGCACCTTCAATATGATCTACCCTTTTAGGGATAGATTTCAAATAGCTCTGATATAGCAGAAACCACTAAATTATGAAATTGCTAAATTGGGAATTGTATTTCAACCCAGAACAAGAAATGTGCTTGAACGGACACTAAATAACTCGCCCAGCTACAGCACTAAGGACAGATTTAGCTGGATATAAATTTGAGGCCTAGTATTTAGGCGCTGGGTGACAGGTATGGGTTTAGTGACAGAATTAGACTTGGAAATACACAGTAGCGGGTGTGTGTGAAGTTATTCTGAATGACCCAATGTGCACCTTGAATATTATATACCCTTTTAGGGATAGATTTCAAATAGCTCTGATATAGCAGAAACCACTAAATTATGAAATTGCTAAATTGGGAATTGTATTTCAACCCAGAACAAGAAATGTGCTTGAACGGACACTAAATAACTCGCCCAGCTACAGCACTAGGGACAGATTTAGCGGGATATAAATTTGAGGCCTAGTATTTAGGCGCTGGGTGACAGGTATGGATTTAGTGACAGAATTAGACTTGGAAATACACAGTAGCGGGTGTGTGTGAAGTTATTCTGAATGACCCTATGTGCACCTTGAATATTATATACCCTTTTAGGGATAGATTTCAAATAGCTCTGATATAGCAGAAACCACTAAATTATGAAATTGCTAAATTGGGAATTGTATTTCAACCCAGAACAAAAAATGTGCTTTGACGGACACTAAATAACTTTCCCAGCCACAACAGGACAGCGGTAACGAGAGATTTAGCGGGATATAAATTTGAGGCCTAGTATTTAGGCGCTGGGTGACCGGTATGGATTTAGTGACAGAATTAGACTGGGATATGGCCAAAAAATAACCACACTATTGCTGGTTAAATGCACTTGGTGACGGGCGCAGCTTGCCCCTGATTTAGTATATGGCCAAAAAATGAACAGACTATTGCTGGTTAAATGCACTTGGTGTCACAGCTTGACGCACCACACTACTGAGGGTTAAATGCACTTGGTGACGGGCGCAGCTTGCCCCTGATGTAGTATATGGCCAAAAAATGAACAGACTATTGCTGGTTAAATGCACTTGGTGTGACAGCTTCACCCTGATGTAGGCTTTAGCCAAAAAACAACCACACCATTGAGGGTTAAATGCACTTGGTGACAGGCGCAGCTTGCCCCTGATTTTGTATATGGCCAAAAAAATGAACAGACTATTGCTGGTTAAATGCACTTGGTGTGACAGCTTCACCCTGATGTAGGCTTTAGCCAAAAAACAACCACACCATTGAGGGTTAAATGCACTTGGTCGCAGCTTGGATGCACTTGGTCGCAGCACCGCACAAGACACAAAATGGCCGCCGATCACCCCAGAAAAAAGTGACTGACAAACGGTCTGGGCAGCCTAAAAACAGTGAGTGAGCATTTGAATTTCAGCAGCTCAATGATGCACAGCTGCAGATCGATTAATCAAGTGAAGTCCTTTGGAGGAGTTAATCTGCCTAATCTCGCCCTACTGTCGCAGCCGCAACCTCTCCCTACGCTAATCAGAGCAGAGTGACGGGCGGCGCTATGTGACTCCAGCTTAAATAGAGGCTGGGTCACATGGTGCTCTGGCCAATCACAGCCATGCCAATAGTAGGCATGGCTGTGACGGCCTCTTGGGGCAAGTAGTATGACGCTTGTTGATTGGCTGCTTTGCAGCCTTTCAAAAAGCGCCAAGAAAGCGTCACAAAAGCGCCAAGAAAGCGACGAACACCGAACCCGAACCCGGACTTTTACGAAAATGTCCGGGTTCGGGTCCGTGTCACGGACACCCCAAAATTCGGTACGAACCCGAACTATACAGTTCGAGTTCGCTCATCCCTACTCTCTATGTATCGTGTTTGGCTCTTTGCTCTCTATGTATCGTGTTTGGCTCTTTGCTCTCTGTGTAACGTGTTTGGCTCTTTGCTCTCTATGTATCGTGTTTGGCTCTTTGTTCTCTATGTATCGTGTTTGGCTCTTTGCTCTCTATGTATCGTGTTTGGCTCTTTGCTCTCTATGTATCGTGTTTGGCTCTTTGCTCTCTATGTATTGCGTTTGGCTCTTTGCTCTCTATGTATTGCGTTTGGCTCTTTGCTCTCTATGTATCGTGTTTGGCTCTTTGCTCTCTATGTATCGTGTTTGGCTCTTTGCTCTCTATGTATTGCGTTTGGCTCTTTGCTCTCTATGTATCGTGTTTGGCTCTTTGCTCTCTATGTATCGTGTTTGGCTCTTTGCTCTCTATGTAACGTGTTTGGCTCTTTGCTCTCTATGTATCGTGTTTGGCTCTTTGCTCTCTATGTATCGTGTTTGGCTCTTTGCTCTCTATGTATCGTGTTTGGCTCTTTGCTCTCTATGTATTGCGTTTGGCTCTTTGCTCTCTATGTATCGTGTTTGGCTCTTTGCTCTCTATGTATCGTGTTTGGCTCTTTGCTCTCTATGTAACGTGTTTGGCTCTTTGCTCTCTATGTATCGTGTTTGGCTCTTTGCTCTCTATGTATCGTGTTTGGCTCTTTGCTCTCTATGTATCGTGTATGTCTCTTTGCTCTCATCATAATTGTACTAACACAAAGAATAAAGATGGCACATCACGTTTACAGTGCAGTGAACCCTGAAAAATAAAGCCAATATTTTTATCAAAAGCTAAACAATACATTAAATGTTCCCCCAAAATGGTGGAATTAAAAACATTATTCTAGCAAAAAAAAAAGTCCTGATACAACCAAGTCAACAAAAAATAATAAAAAAAGGTAGCTTTTCAAATGCAGAGATAACAAAAAGAAACTGTCCTTAAAGGGTTAATGTTCCTGTATATGTGTTATATTATATTATTGTAAGCTGTTTATTACAAACTTTTGCACAAGCTCCGTGACCACTACTCCCAATATGGTCGCCATGACCCCTCCTCATTAATACTTTCTCTTCACCATGAGAACAATGGAAATAACAGAATTTGCCGATTATGTATTAATCTGATTATTGATATTCACAGAAATCTCCTTCATAGAGAGATCACAAGTTATCACTGATTATACACAACGGGCAGAAACCAGAACCTAACCATTTGCATATCCAGAAGTCCCATGTACCACCATAGATAACAGTGATAACTCTATGAGTACAGATAATGTAGTAGATGTCACCTGCAGTCCTATGTAACACCACAGATAACAGTGATAACTCTCTTAGTACAGATAATGTAGTAGATGTCACCTGCAGTCCTATGTAACACCACAGATAACACAGTGATATCTCTCTGAGTACAGATAATGTAGTAGATGTCACCTGCAGTCCTATGTAACACCACAAATAACACAGTGATATCTCTCTGAGTACAGGTAATGTAGTAGAGGTCACCTGCAGTCCTATGTAACACCACAGATAACACAGTGATAACGATCTGTAGTAGATGTCACCTGCAGTCCTATGTAACACCACAGATAACACAGTGATATCTCTCTGAGTACAAATAATGTAGTAGATGTCACCTGCAGTACATTCATTACTTATCCTGTACTGATCCTGTATTATACTCCAGAGCTGCACTCACTATTCTGCTGGTGCAGTCACTGTGTACATACATTACTTATCCTGTACTGATCCTGAGTTACATCCTGTATAATACTCCAGAGCTGCACTCACTATTCTGCTGGTGCAGTCACTGTGTACATACATTACTTATCCTGTACTGATCCTGAGTTACATCCTGTATTATACTCCAGAGCTGCACTCACTATTCTGCTGGTGCAGTCACTGTGTACATACATTACTTATCCTGTACTGATCCTGAGTTACATCCTGTATTATACTCCAGAGCTGCACTCACTGTTCTGCTGGTGCTGTCACTGTGTACATACATTACTTATCCTGTACTGATCCTAAGTTACATCCTCTATTATACTCCAGAGCTGCACTCACTATTCTGCTGGTACAGTCACTGTGTACATACATTACTTATCTTGTACTGATCCTGAGTTACATCCTGTATTATACTCCAGAGCTGCACTCACTATTCTGCTGGTGCAGTCACTGTGTACATACATTACTTATCCTGTACTGATCCTGAGTTACATCCTGTATTATACTCCAGAGCTGCACTCACTATTCTGCTGGTGCAGTCACTGTGTACATACATTACTTATCCTGTACTGATCCTGAGTTACAACCTGTATAATACTCCAGAGCTGCACTCACTATTCTGCTGGTACAGTCACTGTGTACATACATTACTTATCTTGTACTGATCCTGAGTTACATCCTGTATTATACTCCAGAGCTGCACTCACTATTCTGCTGGTGCAGTCACTGTGTACATACATTACTTATCCTGTACTGATCCTGAGTTACATTCTGTATTATACTCCAGAGCGGCGCTCACTATTCTGCTGGTGCAGTCACTGTGTACATACATTACTTATCCTGTACTGATCCTGAGTTACAACCTGTATAATACTCCAGAGCTGCACTCACTATTCTGCTGGTACAGTCACTGTGTACATACATTACTTATCCTGTACTGATCCTGAGTTACATCCTGTATTATACTCCAGAGCTGCACTCTCTATTCTGCTGGTGCAGTCACTGTGTACATACATTACTTATCCTGTACTGATCCTGAGTTACATCCTGTATTATACTGCAGAGCTGCACTCACTATTCTGCTGGTGCAGTCACTGTGTACATACATTACTCATCCTGTACTGATCCTGAGTTACATCCTGTATTATACTCCAGAGCTGCACTCACTATTCTGCTGGTGCAGTCATTGTGTATATACATTACTTATCCTGTACTGATCCTGAGTTACATCCTGTATTATACTGCAGAGCTGCGCTCACTATTCTGCTGGTGAAGTCACTGTGTACATACATTACTTATCCTGTACTGATCCTGAGTTACATCCTGTATTATACTCCAGAGCTGCGCTCACTATTCTGCTGGTGAAGTCACTGTGTACATACATTACTTATCCTGTACTGATCCTGAGTTACATCCTGTATTATACTCCAGAGCTGCACTCACTATTCTGCTGGTGCAGTCACTGTGTACATACATTACTTATCCTGTACTGATCCTGAGTTACATCCTGTATTATACTCCAGAGCTGCACTCACTATTCTGCTGGTGCAGACACCGTGTACATACATTACTTATCCTGTACTGATCCTGAGTTACATCCTGTATTATACTCCAGAGCTGCACTCACTATTCTGCTGGTGCAGTCACAGTGTACATACATTACTTATCCTGTACTGATCCTGAGTTACATCCTGTATTATACTCCAGAGCTGCACTCACTATTCTGCTGGTGCAGTCACTGTGTACATACATTACTTATCCTGTACTGATCCTGAGTTACATCCTGTATTGTACTCCTGAGCTGCACTCACTATTCTGCTGGTGCAGTCACTGTGTACATACATTACTTATCCTGTACTGATCCTGAGTTTTACAGCCAGACACGGAGGCTCATATTGCTTTCTCCTTCTTTACTGAACCACCAATAGCAGCAAAGAGAAAAAATTAACATACAGGGAACCATAGCAACCAAGGTCCCTCCCCACTGGCCCCTATAATAGGCCGCTCCTCCTATAGCTCTTCCTCTTTCTTTGCTGCTGCCAAGCTAAGTACACCTCTTTTCTGTTCTGTCTTGTTCATTGAATTGTTTGGTGTTTCTTCTGCGCTGCGCACCCCAGGGTGACTAACCCTGCCTGCTAGCAGCGTTTCCCTTGTGCTTTTCCCCCTGCCTCTTTGGGGCGGGCGATTTTTTCTTCCCCTGCGCTTATTCCCGCGCTGTGGGAGTCCTTGCTGGAGCCTATTTGCGGTTCTTCCCTCTGGTTTCCCAACCATTATGCCGGTCGCGCTTAGCGTTTAATGGTCCTGTGTGGCCTGCGTCCCCTCCCCGCCCTGTTAGGTACGGCGTGTTGCCTTACCGGAGCCTCCGGCGCTTCCCGGTTTGTTGGGGCGGGTCCTCCATCGCTGCTTTCGGCGGCGCCGTTCCCGGCGCCTCTGCGCTTCGGGAGGCCGCGAGATCTCGCGAGATCTCGGCGGCCATCTTGGACTCCCTCAGCATCGGCCGGCCGCGAGGTCTCGCGAGATCTCGGCGGCCATTTTGGTTTCAGAGGCCGCGATTCGCGCGCTTTTGGGGGCGGACCTACTGTGTGCTGCTACTTCCGGCCATTCGCCTTCCTCTCCAGGCACGGTCGGCGGCTCCTGCTTCTGCCTGCTCTGTAGCGCCGCTGGTTTTTTCCAGGTGACATCGCTTTTACCCTGAAGGCTTTTGTTTTCCCTGTTAGCGCTCCCACCTGACCATAGTCTTTGGTTATGTCTGCCCCTACCCCCCCTCCTACTGCCAGTAGGCCCCGCCTCCCCCGAGTTATGTAACTCTGCTGGGGCTGATGCACAAGCGCTAGCTCTGCAGCGCTCGGTGTCAGACGCGATCATGGCAGCCATGGCTCCATGTCGTCAGTTCTGTCACAAACTATTGCGCAGGCTCTGTCCGCACATCCCGCCAGTGCTCCCTTGCTAGACCCCATTGCCGCCCCGCAGCCTACCTCCATTTATCCCCCTGTTTTACAGGGGACTTTGACTGGTGCGCTTCTTGCCACCCCAGAGACCGTGCTTAGCTCACGGGAAAGGGCCTCTTCCCGCCAGGCAGAACGGGCGCGGACATGGAAACGCGCTAGAGCGCAATCACCGAACCTGTCTGACTCGGATGGAGTTTCAGACGAGGAGGCGTTAGCGGATTTCGAGTACGGCAGGGAGGAGGATCTCACCCCCCCAGTTCAGGGCCCCTCTACCTCCGCTGCGGCGGCCTCCTCTGCCAAGGAGGCGGCGGCGACTACTTCCGCCCCTGCCCCTTTCTGAGGCCGTATTGGATGACTCGGGCGAACCGATGTTCGATCCCGAGTCGTTACATCACCCTCGTTCGGCGGAATGGCTTCCCTCCCCTCACGTGGGGGCCTATTTGGAGCACTGGGTGCGTCACTCGCTCAGCCGCGAGTCGCGCAATAAGCTTAGGGCCGAGTGTCCCCGGCCGGTGGTTCCCAATAAAGTCTGTGACACCCCGTTGGTGGACCCCAAGATGTCGCAGTTCTTGTCCAAAACGGGTTGGAACGCAAAAAAGGGCCTGGATTCAGCGCTCCGCAGCTGCCAGGACAAAATTCTAGATGTGTTTGATCCCTTGACTAGGATCTTAGAGTTGGCCGAAGCGGCTTGAATGGAGGGTACCACGATTGACCCGGTGGAATTGAGGGGCTGGGCCCAGCGGGCCATATGCCTGACCGGAAACGCCAATACTGCCATGGCGATTGAGAGACGCGAGGCGATCTTGTTTAAGATTGTCCCCAAGTTGGCCAATTTGGCTCTCACTGAGGCTGGAAAGGATGCCCAGGGCCTCCTTTTCGGCGAGTCCTTCATCAAGGACATGAGCCGGTTCGTGGGCACCGTTACGGCGCTGGACAAGACCCAGTCCTCTATGCGCAGGGTCTTCCAGGGACGGGTCTCTCATCGGGCCGGCAGTGGTAGGGGCCGCCTGTCCGGCCGTGCTAATTTCCAGGCCCGCGGAGCTACCAGAGGTTCCGGTGGACATCGTCCTCAGTTCCAAGAACAACGCAACGCGTCTCCGCTCTTCACCACGAGAGGACAGCAATGGCGTTCTCGCTCCTTCCGGGGCAACCCGAGTCACCGCAGACCCTTGGGTAAGTGCTCCCCTGATGGGGGATTCTATGGTACCTTCTGTAGGGGGCCGACTCCAGCTTTTTTCCCACGCTTGGAGCCTCATTACCGCGGATCCATGGGTGCTTGCCACGGTCAGGGGATTTCACATAGAGCTCACGGGCTCCCCCTATCTTATTCCTTCCCCTCCGCTTGGTCCCCTATCGCGCGCGGATCGTGCGTTGGTGGACGCGGAATTACAGTCCCTCAGGCAAAAGTTGGCAATAGTGCCTGCGTCCCCGGCATCGGTGGGTGTGATCAGCAACATCTTTCTTGTACTGAAGAAAGACGGGCTGATGAGACCGGTCATCAACCTTCGCTCGTTGAATGCGGTAGTACGTTGCCGTCATTTCAAGATGGAAGGGATCCATCTCCTTCGGGACTTGTTAATCCCTGGGGACTGGATGGTGAAACTGGACCTGAAGGATGCTTACCTGACGGTCCCGGTATCCGCCCTTTCCAGTGACCTGCTTCAGTTCCGGTGGCAGGGAGAGGTCTGGAGGTTCACCTGTCTGCCGTTCGGGCTGTCTTCAGCTCCCTGGTGTTTCACCAAGTTGCTGCGTCCTGTCGTGTCGTGGTTGAGGACTCGGGGTGTGCGTCTCATCATCTATCTGGACGACATCCTGCTAATGCACGAGTCCAGAGCGGGATTGCTGGAACATCTACGCTGGACGGCGGATCTGCTTTCGGGTCTCGGGTTCCTCCTCAACCGAGAGGAATCCTGCCTTACTCCGGCCCAGAGGATGGAGTTTCTGGGATTCACGGTGGATTCACTCTCGGAGTCTCTCAGCCTACCGACGGCGAAGTTGCGGGCGATCCACAAGGAGTTGAGACATGCTCTCCTTGCTCCCCATCTCTCGTTACGTCACCTGGCCCGCATTATCGGCCTGCTGGCCTCTTCCATTCAGGCGGTGTTCCCAGCCCCGCTGCATCACCGGGCGCTCCTGCGACTGAAGATCGCCCATCTTCGGACCGGTGCCTCCTTTGCGGACGCGGTGGTTCTGGACTCAGAAGCCCGGGAGGAACTGAGTTGGTGGATAGCCAACCTGGAAGCGTGGAACGGGAGAGCAATCTTTGGGTCCCTGCCGGAGTTGACGATCGAAACGGACGCGAGCCTCCAGGGCTGGGGGGCCTATTGCAACGGTGTCTCCACTTTGGCGCGTTTGGCCAAAGATTTTTGGTCGTTCTGCCTGTCCAGGGATATCATGGTGCAGGCTGAGTATTTGCCAGGGTTGAGCAACATTCAGGCGGATTGGAACTCTCGCTACCTGTCGGACGGCAGTGATTGGCAGTTGGATCCGCTGGTGTTCACGGTGATTTCGGATGTGTGGGGTCCGATGTCCGTCGATCTCTTCGCCTCTCGGCTCAACAGGCAGCTAACCCGGTTCTTCAGCTGGCGTCCGGACCCGGAAGCGGTGGATGCTTTCCTCCAGGACTGGTCGGTGTCTCGCCTGGGCGCGTTTCCTCCGTTCTCAATGATCCCGAGGACTCTCCTGCAGGTTCTCCGCCGTCGGGCGGATCTGGTTCTGGTGGTCCCGTTCTGGGGATCCCAGGTTTGGTTCCCTTCATTGTTGAAGATTCTGGTGGAGGTTCCTGTGCTTCTCCCGAACCGGTTGGATCTCCTACGCAACCCTCAGGGTCTACTTCATCCCCTCCTCCTCGACGGATCCCTGCGGCTGCTGGCGTGCCGAATCTCAGGACACCTGGATCTTTCGAGGGAATTTCGGCTGCGACTCGACGACTATTGGACAGCGCGTGGGCTCCCGGCACCCGAAAGTCTTACCGGGCAGCCTGGAGAACTTGGGCTCATTGGTGCGGGGAACGGGACCTGGATCCCGTTTCGGCACCTGTAGCTGACCTGCTGTGTTTCCTCACCTCTCTCTTGGGGCGGGGAAGGCTTATCGGACCATTAACCTTTTCAGGTCCGCTATTTCTTCTACCCACGAGGGCTACGCGGGTGTCGCGGCTGGTCAACATCCTTCTGTGTCTCGCCTCCTTCGGGGGGCTCGGTTGTCTCGTCCCCCTCGGCCTCGTTTTTCCACTACTTGGGATGTCTCCCTGGTTTTGGGCTATTTGGCCTCTTGGCCCGAGAATTCGGCTCTGTCCATTCGGCAATTGTCTGCTAGATTGTTGGCACTGTTTTGCCTCATTTCATGTATGAGAGTGTCGGATGTGAGGGCCCTTGACTACGACGCGCGTTCGTTTACCCCGGATGGGGTTACCTTTAACATCTCGCGTCGCACTAGGACTAGCATCCGGTTCGTGTCCTACCCTAGTTTTCCTACGTCTCCGATCTCATGCCCCGTGGCGTGCCTTCGGGAGTACGAGTCCAGGACTCTGGCACACAGGTCTCCGACCAGGCCACAGCTGTTAGTTTCTATTCGGCATCCGTTTGGCCCGGTGGCTAGCCCTACGTTAGCGCGTTGGCTTAAGTGGGTTATGTCGTTGGCGGGTGTTGACACTTCTGTCTTCACTGCCCATTCCGCACGGGGGGCCTCTGCCACCGCCCTGGCGGTTTCGGGGGCCAGGTTGGAGGACGTGATGCGCCTGGCCGACTGGTCTAATGTTACCACGTTCAGGGAGTTCTATTTCCGTCCTCCAGCTAACTTGTTTGCTTCAATTGTTGACAGGCTTTGAACTTGCAATATGAGCCTCCGTGTCTTGATGTAAAACTAAATGATTTTCCTATTTCATGACGTAAAGTCATAGTTTTATTAAAGACACGGAGGCGAGTATTGCCCACCCTGTTTCCCTCCCTGGGGTCTTTTGGTGGGTTGTTTTCTTTCAGGGCTCACTTATGATATTGTCTTTGCGGTATTTATTGTCCTGTTATTTATTTATGACATTGTATTTTTTACTCTGTTGGTTATTTCATTGCCATTGTAGTGTTTGTTAATGCACTTTATTGCCGTTGGTCATTCAACCCCTATCGGGTCTGTTTGAGCAGTTGGTGTCCGTTGCTCTTGTCCTGACATGCCGGTTTCACCTGGGCCCATGGTCTGTTCTCTCTTTCAGGTTTAAGCTTCTTCAAAGATGGTATACCGTGTTCCGGTTTAAAGTTCTTCGGTGGTTGACCAGGTTGGCGACTGCGGATTCCTGCTTCGTACAGAGTGGAGTTCTTCGTTCCGGTTGATGTTCAGAGTTCGTTGGATTGTTCGGGATGTTGGCACCAGGATCCCAAAGAAAGAGGAAGAGTCATAGGAGGAGCGGCCTATTATAGGGGCCAGTGGGGAGGGACCTTGGTTGCTATGGTTCCCTGTATGTTAATTTTTTCTCTTTGCTGCTATTGGTGGTTCAGTAAAGAAGGAGATAGCAATACTCGCCTCCGTGTCTTTAATAAAACTATGACTTTACGTCATGAAATAGGAAAATCATTTAGTTACATCCTGTATTATACTCCAGAGCTGCACTCACTATTCTGCTGGTACAGTCACTGTGTACATACACTACTTATCCTGTTCTGATCCTGAGTTACATCCTGTATTATACTCCAGAGCTGCACTCACTATTCTGCTGGTACAGTCACTGTGTACATACATTACTTATCCTGTACTGATCCTGAGTTACATCCTGTATTATACTCCAGAGCTGCACTCACTATTCTGCTGGTGCAGTCACTGTGTTCATAAATTTTTTCGGATGTGCTGTGATGATTTCCGCAGGCGTCTCTGTCGTATTGTTCACATCTCTTGGTTATTGAGGCTTTTACCATTATGATGGCGCCTCGATCCCATTGAGGTTCTACTTAGTAGCAGATTCTGGACGGCGGCCAAACGCTAATGGAGAGGAATGTCTGGAGCCTTTTATCCTCCGGCAGAATAGCCAATTGCGCAGTGAGAACTGTTACAAATCGTCGTCCCCAAAAAATGCTAACCCATGAGACGTGCGGCCTCGCTGCAGTTATGGGGGGGCGGAGGCCTCAGGTAATAATGGAGGGAGCACAGCACGGACCTCCAGAGTCCACAATGTGGAGGGATTCCGCTACGAGTCTGTGGACTGATGTAGAGACAAAATGGGCCAGAGAGGCTGAGGGGGCAGCAGACTCCCATGTGGAGGTTTCCAGCTGATCCAGTGAGGGTGATGGGCAGGGGCGGACTGGGATCTTAAAGTGGCCCTGGAAAAATACTAAAAGTGGCCCCGTTTGGAGTCGGGTCCAATGGTGGAAGGCCGGGCCAGCAATACCATATTGTGGCACATTATACCCCCCAGAGCCATATGCCACAGTCCATCACAAAATACTGCCGCATCGGCCCACTGGGAAAGTTCCCTGTACGGTCTATGGCCAGTCCGCCCCTGATGAAGGGCCTCCCAGTGGCTGACGGCAGGGTTACATCTACCATGAGGCAAGGAGAGCATCTCGGGTCTACGGGTCACGGGGCCTATGGTTCCCATCTTGGCTATTCAGCCTCTGAGGCAGTAGACCCACAGTGATATCCTCGCGCCTGCAGGACACGGCAATTCAGGCCACAGGCCAGAAGAGGAGGTGCGTGGCCTGCATCGTGGGTGACGCTGGAGAACGGCAGTCAGGAGAGTATTTACATCACAGGCTCGAGCCCCACAGGGGTAGGGGGGCATTATACACTACAAGGGCATTAAAATACAGGGGGTGCTACAGAGGGGGTTATAACTGCAGGTGGGCATTATAACTACTAGGGGCACTACAGGGGGCATTATAAATACTGGGGCTACTACAGGGGGCCTTATTACTACTGGGGATACTATGGTGGCATTATAACCACTGGAGGTACAGTGGATGCATTATTATTGGGTGCAAAATGGAGGGCATTGGTACTAATGGGGCCATTTTTGGGGAGCATTATCGCTATTAGGGGCACCGTGGGGGGCACTATTACTACTGAGAGTGTAGCAGTTGTGGTCTAGTATTTGGGAGCATTCTGGAGCTCAGAGGGCACAGTATTGGGGGTAGCAGCAGGATGATACTTTTGGGGCACCAGGAAAAGTTAGAAATCTAAGATGTTTGTGTGGTAAACTCTGCAGAGAAGTCATCATGGCGGTCTGGGCTCTCAATGGGAAAGATGAGGAAAGAGAAGGTCTACATCAGAGGAGACGTCACTGGTGCTGTCTTCTCCTGGATGTGTGATATCCAAATAAATCTTTAACAATAGAGTTGGGGGAGGGGTTGGATTGAGAATTTGGTACTGGTGGTGGGTGGGGGGTCAATAGCGCCATTTCAATTTTCGCCCCAGGCAGCAGAAAAGCTAGGTGCCACATTGGCTGACAGGAGACTTCTGACAAGAGGGTCCGGACAGAGAAAAGGAGCAATGGAAGTGTACAGAATGGCGGGCTGACTCTTGGGGTACAGCGCACATGTACCTGAGCAGCACCACCCGCTCATGAGATGCTCTGTAGTCACATATGATGAAGGTGTCGGGTTGTCAGAGCCCCTCCCCCATTGCCATATAACAGGTAATCTGGTTTTATCTGATTTCTTTCATCCAAGGGGACTTGTGTAGCACCATATACTGTAGCGGGGTCTCTGGGCTCCTGCCCTGCGCAGGACACCATCCATGACAATATATTAGCGCTATAATAAAACCGCTAAGTGTGAGCGCCGCCGCAGCACCAGACGCCAGACGCAGAACTGAGGAGGATGCTGGAGACTGTTGGCAGCCATGACTGCACATATCTAATTACTGTCCATATTTATATTGGTGTCTGGGAGACGCCGGCGGCTGAAAGGAGCAGGTAAACCGTGTCAGGTGCGCAGGTGAGGAGCGGAGAAAAGCAAGGACAGCATAGACATGTACACACATTGTGTCATATCCGGATACATTCATGTTCCCAGAATACATTGTATGACCTCAGGGTACATAGCGTGACCTCTGGATACATTGCATGACCTCTGGATATACTGTACTGGTTAAACTCTGGGTACACTGTATGACCTCTGGGTGCACTGTATGACCTCTGGGTGCACTGTATGACCTCTGGGTACACTGTATGACCTCTGGGTGCACTGTATGACCTCTGGGTACACTGTATGACCTCTGGGTGCACTGTATGACCTCTGGGTACACTGTATGACCTCTGGGTGCACTGTATGACCTCTGGGTACACTGTATCTGGGTACACTGTATGACCTCTGGGTGCACTGTATGACCTCTGGGTACACTGTATGACCTCTGGGTACACTGTATGACCTCTGGATACACTGTATGACCTCTGGGTACACTGTATCTGGGTACACTGTATGACCTCTGGGTGCACTGTATGACCTCTGGGTACACTGTATGACCTCTGGATACACTGTATGACCTCTGGGTACACTGTATGACCTCTGGATACACTGTATCTGGGTACACTGTATGACCTCTGGGTACACTGTATGACCTCTGGATACACTGTATCTGGGTGCACTGTATAACCTCTGGGTACACTGTATGACCTCTGGGTACACTGTATCTGGGTACACTGTATGACCTCTGGGTGCACTGTATGACCTCTGGGTACACTGTATGACCTCTGGGTACACTGTATCTGGGTACACTGTATGACCTCTGGGTGCACTGTATGACCTCTGGGTACACTGTATAACCTCTGGGTACATGGTATGACCTCTGGGTACACTGTATCTAGGTGCACTGTATGACCTCTGGGTACACTGTATCTGGGTACACTGTATTACCTCTGGGTGCACTGTATGATCTCTGGGTACAATGTATGACCTCTGGATACACTGTATGACCTCTGGGTACACTGTATGACCTCTGGATACACTGTATGACCTCTGGGTACACTGTATGACCTCTGGATACACTGTATGACCTCTGGGTACACTGTATGACCTCTGGATACACTGTATGACCTCTGGGTACACTGTATCTGGGTACACTGTATGACCTCTGGGTGCACTGTATGACCTCTGGGTACACTGTATGACCTCTGGGTGCACTGTATGACATCTGGGTACACTGTATGGCCTCTGGGTACATGGTATGACCTCTGGATACACTGTATGACCTCTGGGTACACTGTATGACCTCTGGGTACATGGTATGACCTCTGGGTACACTGTATCTAGGTGCACTGTATGACCTCTGGGTACACTGTATCTGGGTATACTGTATGACCTCTGGGTGCACTGTATGACCTCTGGGTACACTGTATGACCTCTGGGTGCACTGTATGACCTCTGGGTACACTGTATGGCCTCTGGGTACATGGTATGACCTCTGAGTACACTGTATGACCTCTGGGTACACTGTATGACCTCTGGGTACATGGTATGACCTCTGGGTACACTGTATCTAGGTGCACTGTATGACCTCTGGGTACACTGTATCTGGGTGCACTGTATCTGGGTACACTGTATGACCTCTGGGTGCACTGTATGACCTCTGGGTACACTGTATGACCTCTGGATACACTGTATGACCTCTGGGTACACTGTATCTGGGTACACTGTATGACCTCTGGGTGCACTGTATGACCTCTGGGTACACTGTATAACCTCTGGGTACACTGTATGACCTCTGGGTACACTGTATCTGGGTACACTGTATTACCTCTGGGTGCACTGTATGATCTCTGGGTACAATGTATGACCTCTGGATACACTGTATGACCTCTGGGTACACTGTATGACCTCTGGATACACTGTATGACCTCTGGGTACACTGTATGACCTCTGGATACACTGTATGACCTCTGGGTACACTGTATGACCTCTGGATACACTGTATGACCTCTGGGTACACTGTATCTGGGTGCACTGTATGACCTCTGGGTACACTGTATGGCCTCTGGGTACATGGTATGACCTCTGAGTACACTGTATGACCTCTGGGTACACTGTATGACCTCTGGGTACATGGTATGACCTCTGGGTACACTGTATCTAGGTGCACTGTATGACCTCTGGGTACACTGTATCTGGGTGCACTGTATCTGGGTGCACTGTATGACCTCTGGGTGCACTGTATGACCTCTGGATACACTGTATGACCTCTGGATACACTGTATGACCTCTGGGTACATGGTATGACCTCTGGGTACACTGTATCTAGGTGCACTGTATGACCTCTGGGTACACTGTATCTGGGTGCACTGTATCTGGGTGCACTGTATGACCTCTGGGTACACTGTATAACCTCTGGGTACACTGTATGACCTCTGGGTGCACTGTATCTGGATACACTGTATGACCTCTGGGTGCACTGTATGACCTCTGGGTACACTGTATGACCTCTGGGTGCACTGTATGACCTCTGGGTGCACTGTATGACCTCTGGGTACACTGTATGACCTCTGGGTACACTGTATGACCTCTGGGTGCACTGTATCTGGGTACACTGTATGACCTCTGGGTGCACTGTATGACCTCTGGGTACACTGTATGACCTCTGGGTACACTGTATCTGGGTACACTGTATGACCTCTGGGTACACTGTATGACCTCTGGATACACTGTATGACCTCTGGGTGCACTGTATGACCTCTGGGTACACTGTATGACCTCTGGATACACTGTATGACCTCTGGGTACACTGTATGACCTCTGGGTACACTGTATGACCTCTGGATACACTGTATGACCTCTGGGTACACGGTATGACCTCTGGGTACACTGTATCTGGGTACACTGTATGACCTCTGGGTACACTGTATGACCTCTGGATACACTGTATGACCTCTGGGTGCACTGTATGACCTCTGGGTACACTGTATGACCTCTGGATACACTGTATGACCTCTGGGTACACTGTATGACCTCTGGATACACTGTATCTGGGTACATGGTATGACATCCATCTTTTCCCAGTTCACATGTTGTTTTCTCTTCCGCCCTGATGTGACTGTGAGCCGCCGTTATTCGTGTACCTCCAGTGTCAGACCTCCTGCCTCCGAGATCTCAAGGGAAT
The DNA here is from genome assembly GCF_014858855.1 of Bufo gargarizans. Taxonomy (NCBI): domain Eukaryota; kingdom Metazoa; phylum Chordata; class Amphibia; order Anura; family Bufonidae; genus Bufo; species Bufo gargarizans. The sequence continues at coordinate 53,262,039 of NC_058088.1, forward strand.
TTTGCATATTTATTTTGGGGAGAAATGCTCTTTGCGCCTCCGGTACACAGCAGCGCTGCATGGCTACTGTAGAGAGGCTGCCCCCGTATGATGGCACGGGATGGTACGTACATATAACCTGGGATCCAGTGACATATGGCGGGACACGATGGGAGCCATATTCACAATCCCAGGACTTGTTTCTCATCCTCGGCAGCGCCGATGTTTTCGGATGCATTCATGGCGGGATCGCCCGCTCTCTGCTCCGCCGCTGCTGGTGACAGGAACACTGAGAAGTGGATTATCTTCCGGCTGTTGAAGAAAACGAGGTCACCTCTAATCTTTTTGATATTTTTAGCGTGTAATTTATAAGTCATGTCTGCGGCTGGCGGCTGGTGCACGTTCAGCAGTCTGCTGGAGCTGGAAGGACCGCGCTTCGCTGCGCAATATGTTTCCGGACAGCGAGATCCTACTCATCGCCATAGACTTTCCTATGTCACCCATGAGGACGGCACAGTGAGAAAGCAATCATAATGCCTGGACCGTAACATGGTGTAAACGTCTGCGGCCCTGACCGCCGCTTCATCCGCGAAGAGCACGGGATTATCAGAAACTTCCCATGACTCCAGGATCGAGCTTTATTAATAGAAAACCGGAAACTGGCCCTTTAAGGAGGTGGTCCAGAATTAGGAAGACATGGCCGCTTTCTTTTAGGTTCAGCACCAGCCATGTTTCTCTAATTCCACCCAACCTCGTTAAGATACCCAAATATTAGCCCCTCCCACAGGGGCGGAGCTGTGACAACCACACATCCATTCATCATGGATGAAGCTTTATGAACAGGAGCCACAAGTTACAGCTCTGGAACCACAGACTTTCTATCTCATCTCTTCACCATCTGTAGGATCTCTGCTTGCTGTCAGTAAATGGAAACATGGTCCTGACCTAAAGGTTGTTACCATGGATCGATATACAGTTTTTGGTTCTGCTGTGGATATCCATCATTTCGAACTCGTTGCAGATTATAGTTTACATTTATTGGGGGATATGCTTCCTGATAGGGTTGATCCTGCTGATTAAAATGATATCTGACAAGACAGGTTTAATTACTAATCAACGGGATCCATCCCACCCGGCAATATGCCTGGTTTAGGCCTCTTTCACACTACAGTATGTCCATTTCAGTGTTTTGCGGTCCGTTTTTCACGGATTCGTTGTTCCGTTTTGGTTCCGTTTCCGTTCCGTTGTTCCGTTCTGTTTTTCCGTATGCCATGTACAGTATACAGTAATTACATAGAAAAAATTGGGCTGGGCATAACATTTTCAATAGATGGTTCAGAAAAAACGGAACGGAAACGGAAGACATACGGATGCATTTCCGTATGTGTTCCGTTTTTTTGGGGGACCCATTGACTTGAATGGAGCCACGGACCGTGATTTGCGGGCAATAATAGGACATGTTCTATCTTTCAACGGAACAGAAAAACGGAAATACGGAAACGGAATGCATACGGAACACATTCCTTTTTTTTGCGGAACCATTGAAATGATACGCAAAAAACGGACCGCAAAACGGAAAAAAAAAAACGGTAGTGTGAAAGAGGCCTTAATAGGGTTGATCCTGCCGACAGGCGCTCTTTAAGAGGAAAAGGAGACAATAATGCAGAAAAACACAGATTTAGGCCTCATGCACACGACCGTGTTTCAATGGGTCTGCAAAAAACGCGGACAGCACACCGTGTGCTGTCCGCATCAGTATGTCCGTTCCATTGCTCCGCAAAAATAATTGTGCATGTCCTATTTTTTTCTAGTTTGCGGACAAGGATAGGCATTATTACAATGGATCCGCAAAAAAAAGCAGATTCGAAAAAAAAAATACGGAACGTCATCCGTTTTTTTTTTCAGATCCGCAATTTGCGGACTGCAAAACACATACGGTCGTGTGAATGTAGCCTTAGGCCTAGTTCACATTTTTTTTGCGAGTGTATGGGACTTATTTTGTGTTCCGTATACGGTCCGTATACAGAACAATTCATTTCAATGGATCCGCATTAAAAACGGAATGTGTTCCGTAAGCACTCCGTTTCCGTATTTCCGTTCCGTTGAAAGATAGAACATGTCCTATATTTAGTCGCAAATCACATTCCGCGGCTCCATTCAAGTCAATGGGTCCGCAAAAAAAAAACAGAACTCATACAGAAATGCATCCGTATGTCTTCCGTATCCGTTCCGTTTTTGCTGAACAATCTATTGAAAATGTTATGCCCAGCCCAATTTTTTCTATGTAATTACTGTATACTCTACATGGCATACGGAAAAACGGAAATGAAAAACGGAAACACAACGGAACTCAAAAACGGAACAACGGATCAGTGAAAAACGGACTGCAAAAAACTATAAAAGCCATACGTTTGTGTGAACTAGGCCTTAGGCTACATGCGCACGACCGTTCAGTTTTTTCCGGTCCGCAAAAAACGGAAGCCGTCCGTGTGCCTTCCGCAATTTGTGGAACAGAACGGACGGCCCGTTGTAGAAATGCCTATTCTTGTCCACAAAACGGACAAGAATAGGACAAGTTATATTTTTTTTTGCGGGGCCACGGAACGGAGCAATGAATGCGGACAGTAGACGGAGTGCTGTGCGCATCTTTTGCGGCCCCATTGAAGTGAATGGGTCCGCACCCTAGCCGCAAAACAATGGCCGCGTGCATGAGGCCCTAGCTTGTAAAATGGGCGCGGCCAGGACTGCGCCAAGCCATGAGTGTTTATGGGAGTGGACGGTGATTTTGGGGGTGAAGCTGTTTATTTTCTCATGTCATCTGCGCACAGAGGCACCGGATCCACCTCTTCCCCGGCGCTGCGTCTGTAGAGGATGATGAGGTCACGCGGGCGCTAATGTTGATTATTCTATCACCCCCCCCCCCCCCCCCTATCCAGTATCATTCTAATACTCCAATATCAGACTTGTTGCTTAAAGGGCCGGCGCAGTGTTACATTATTGCATATAGAAAAGTTCTGCAACTTTTACAGTTTTACCATCTATTCTTCATCATTTTCAAAATTCTAGCTTGCTTTCATTGAACAGAAACAAACTGTTTGTATCTAGATACTAATTCTGTAAGGGTTTGTTACATTTGTATCCAGTCTAGACAATCCCTTAGGCTGCGTTCACACTGGCGTTTTGGTTTCCGTTTGTGAGATCCGTTCAGGGCTCAGCGTCCAAAACGGATCAGTTTTGCCCTTAATGGATTCTGAATGGATAAAGATCCGCTCAGAACGCATCAGTTTGGCTCCATTCCGCTTTGGAGGCGGACACCAAAACACTGCTTGCCCTGCACTGATACATTGTAGCAAAGAGGCCTGTGTTGATATATGGGCTACACTGATACATTGTAACATATGACAAGTCCTATGCATTGTGGTCCATGAGGTGAGACCCCATCCCTCCATCATCTCTTAAATGTAAAGACCACCATGACTTTTCCTGCAACGGCAGCTATTAGCTCTGAATACTGTTGACCCCATTCACTGACAGCAAGCATTTAGTGGGATGTTATTGCAGATTGCTGGTGTGTGTGTTCCTGCCCTTGTATTACAGTTGGTTTCTCTGCAGCTTCTTGACCCTTGTGGCCAGTTAGGAATAGCCTAGGGCTGTGTGGCCCCTGGGCCCCCGTCGTGGCCCTCTATTGTCAGCAGAGGGGGGGTCTTCTCCTGCAGATATTGGAGGGGCAGGTCTAAGTTGTTCCGCTCTATTTCCCAGTTTACAGAACTGACGAGGACAAAAACCAAACAGTGACTGGTGCCGGGAATTTGGCTGCAGCCCAGCGACAAACTGCGAACCAGACCTGCAGATATTCCAGCGAAATCAGAGGATGGCGGCCGCGGGATTTACAGGGGTCAACCAGGGGTGTAGCTGGGGGGGGCAAGAGGGCAGGTGCCCCGGGTGACATCAGAGTGGAAGAGCTAGAAACTGTGCCCACCCTGCCAACCGCCCACAAGTGTCAGCACCACTTACCTCTCACTGGGGAAGGGAGCGTCGTCTGCAAAATGGGAGTCAATGCCAGCGTCAGTATATATATATATACCACGGTGTACATGTCAGTATATAGATGTCACGGTGTACATGTGAGTATATAGATGTCAGCGTGTACATGTCAGTATATATATATACCACGGTGTACATGTCAGTATATATATATGTCACGGTGTACATGTCAGTATATATACACTCACCTAAAGAATTATTAGGAACACCTGTTCTATTTCTCATTGATGCGATTATCTCGTCAACCAATCACATGGCAGTTGCTTCGATGCAGGTCGGGTTGTGGTCCTGGTCAAGACAATCTCCTGAACTCCAAACTGAATGTCAGAATGGGAAAGAAAGGTGATTTAAGCAGTTTTGAGCGTGGCATGGTTGTTGGTGCCGGACGGGCCGGTCTGAGTATTTCACAATCTGCTCAGTTACTGGGATTTTCACGCACAACCATTTCTAGGGTTTACAAAGAATGGTGTGAAAAGGGGAAAACCTCCAGTATGCGGCCGTCCTGTGGGCGAGAATGCCTTGTGGATGCTAGAGGTCAGAGGAGAATGGGCCGACTGATTCAAGCTGATAGAAGAGCAACGTTGACTGAAATAACCACTCGTTACACCCGAGGTCTGCAGCAAAGCATTTGTGAAGCCACAACACGCACAACCTTGAGGCAGATGGGCTACAACAGCAGAAGACCCCACCGGGTACCACTCATCTCCACTACAAATAGGAAAAGAGGCTACAATTTGCACGAGCTCCACCAAAACTGGACTGTTGAAGACTGGAAAAATGTTGCCTGGTCTGAAGAGTCTCGATTTCTGTTGAGACATTCAAATGGTAGAGTCTGAATTTGGCGTAAACAGAATGAGAACCTGTATCCATCATGCCTTGTTACCACTGTGCAGGCTGGTGGTGGTGGTGTAATGGTGTGGGGGGTGTTTTCTGGGCACACTTTAGGCCCCTTAGTACCAATTGGCCATCGTTTAAATGCCACGGGCTACCTGAGCATTGTTTCTGACCATGTCCATCCCTTCATGACCACCATGTACCCATCCTCTGATGGCTACTTCCAGCAGGATAATGCACCAGGTCACAAAGCTCCAATCATTTCACATTGGTTTCTTGAACATGACAATGAGTTCGCTGTCCTAAAATGGCCCCACAGTCACCAGATCTCAGCCCAGTAGAGCATCTTCGGGATGTGGTGGAACGGGAGCTTCATGCCCTGGATGTGCATCCCTCAAATCTCCATCAACTACAAGATGCTATCCTATCAATATGGGCCAACATTTCTAAAGATGCTATCAGCACCTTGTGGAATCAATGCCACGTAGAACTAAGGCCGTTCTGAGGGCAAAAGGGGGTCCAACACCGTATTAGTATGGTGGTCCTAATAATTCTTTAGGTGAGTGTATATGTCACGGTGTACATGTCAGTATATATATGTCATGGAGTACATGTCAGTATATATATGTCATGGTGTACATGTTAGTATATAGATGCCAGCGTGTACAGGTCCTTCTAAAAAAATTAGCATATTGTGATAAAGTTCATTATTTTCTGTAATGTACTGATAAACATTAGACTTTCATATATTTTAGATTCATTACACACCAACTGAAGTAGTTCAAGCCTTTTATTGTTTTAATATTGATGATTTTGGCCACAGCTCATGAAAACCCAAAATTCCTATCTCAAAAAATTAGCATATCATGAAAAGGTTCTCTAAACGAGCTATTAACCTAATCATCTGAATCAACTAATTAACTCTAAACACCTGCAAAAGATTCCTGAGGCTTTTAAAAACTCCCAGCCTGGTTCATTACTCAAAACCGCAATCATGGGTAAGACTGCCGACCTGACTGCTGTCCAGAAGGCCATCATTGACACCCTCAAGCAAGAGGGTAAGACACAGAAAGAAATTTCTAAACGAATAGGCTGTTCCCAGAACGCTGTATCAAGGCACCTCAGTGGGAAGTCTGTGGGAAGGAAAAAGTGTGGCAGAAAACGCTGCACAACGAGAAGAGGTGACCGGACCCTGAGGAAGATTGTGGAGAAGGACCGATTCCAGACCTTGGGGGACCTGCGGAAGCAGTGGACTGAGTCTGGAGTAGAAACATCCAGAGCCCCCGTGTACAGGCGTGTGCAGGAAATGGGCTACAGGTGCCGCATTCCCCAGAAACAGCGGCAGAAGCGCCTGACCTGGGCTACAGAGAAGCAGCACTGGACTGTTGCATGTCATTCGGAAATCAAGGTGCCAGAATCTGGAGGAAGACTGGGGAGAGGGAAATGCCAAAATGCCTGAAGTTCAGTGTCAAGTACCCACAGTCAGTGATGGTCTGGGGTGCCATGTCAGCTGCTGGTGTTGGTCCACTGTGTTTTATCAAGGGCAGGGTCAATGCAGCTAGCTATCAGGAGATTGTGGAGCACTTCATGCTTCCATCTGCTGAAAAGCTTTATGGAGATGAAGATGTCATTTTTCAGCACGACCTGGCACCTGCTCACAGCGCCAACACCACTGGTAACTGGTTTACTGACCATGGTATTACTGGGCTCAACTGGCCGGCCAACTCTCCTGACCTGAACCCCATAGAGAATCTGTGGGATATTGGGAAGAGAAAGTTGAGAGACGCAAGACCCAACACTCTGGATGAGCTTAAGGCCGCTATCGAAGCATCCTGGGCCTCCATAACACCTCAGCAGTGCCACAGGCTGATTGCCTCCATGCCACGCCGCATTGAAGCATCCTGGGCCTCCATAACACCTCAGCAGTGCCACAGGCTGATTGCCTCCATGCCACGCCGCATTGAAGCCTCCTGGGCCTCCATAACACCTCAGCAGTGCCACAGGCTGATCGCCTCCATGCCACGCCGCATTGAAGCCTCCTGGGCCTCCATAACACCTCAGCAGTGCCACAGGCTGATTGCCTCCATGCCACGCCGCATTGAAGCATCCTGGGCCTCCATAACACCTCAGCAGTGCCACAGGCTGATGGCCTCCATGCCACGCCGCATTGAAACAGTCATTTCTGCAAAAGGATTCCCGACCAAGTATTGAGTGCAGAACTGAACATAATTATTTGAAGGTTGACTTTTTTTGTATTAAAAACACTTTTCTTTTATTGGTCGGATGAAATATGCTAATTTTTTTAGATAGGAAATTTGGGGTTTTCATGAACTGTGGCCAAAATCATCAATATTAAAACAATAAAAAGCTTGAACTACTTCAGTTGTGTGTAATGAATCTAAAATATATGAAAGTCTAATGTTTATCAGTACATTACAGAAAATAATGAACTTTATCACAATATGCTAATTTTTTGAGAAGGACCTGTATATGTTAGTACATATATATATATATCCCGCTGCAGAATTTGGCTGCAGCCCAGCGACAAACTGCGAACCAGACCTGCAGAGATTCCAGCGAAATCAGAGGATGGCGGCCGCGGGATTTACAGGGGTGCAGCTGGGGGGGGGGGGCAAGAGGGCAGGTGCCCCGGGTGACATCAGAGTGGAAGAGCTAGAAACTGTGCCCACCCTGCCAACCGCCCACAAGTGTGAGCACCACTTACCTCTCACTGGGGAAGGGAGCGTCGTCTGCACAATGGGAGTCAATGCCAGCGTCAGTATATATATATATACCACAGTGTACATGTCAGTATATATGTCATGGTGTACATGTCAGTATATATATGTCATGGTGTACATGTCAGTATATATATGTCACGGTGTACATGTCAGTATATATATGTCACGGAGTACATGTTAGTATATAGATGCCAGCGTGTATTTGTCAGTATATATATGTCATGGTGTACATGTCAGTATATATATGTCACGGTGTACATGTCAGTATATATATGTCACGGAGTACATGTTAGTATATAGATGCCAGCGTGTATTTGTCAGTATATATATGTCATGGTGTACATGTCAGTATATATATGTCATGGAGTACATGTCAGTATATATATGTAATGGTGTACATGTTAGTATATAGATGCCAGCGTGTATATGTTAGTACATATATATATATCCCGCAGCCTCACTTCTTGGGGTATTTGTTATTGGCAGTGAAGATTATGTTAATTACAGAAATCTTAATTCCTGGTTCTGGAGAATTCTCCGGCGCGGCCATCCTGATAGATGTGATTATACATCGTACATAGACAGCGTACAAGGTCTTTTGAGGATCAGCTCTTCCCCTTCGGAGCTGACGGATTCAGGCCGGGCACCTCGCCGGAGGCCAGGCTGGGGGCGCTGCACATGGGGTCAGCCCTGCTACATATGGACGCCGCTCCGCCATACATCTGGCTGACCGGGGGCTCATCCCAGAAGAGGTTTCTATGCTGCCACTGAAGAAACACTCAGAATGTGAGAGCGGAGCCTCCTACAGCCATCTACAGACGTGCTGCTCAACTCCTCACCATTTTCTAGAACTCTGCTTGCTGCCACAACAAATGGGTACAAATGTAGAAATAACAATTTAAGCCAAAGACTGGACATTAAAGGGGTAATCCAGGGCATTGGTATACTATATCGTCTGTGGCCCTTGTGATATGGTCTGTGGCTCCTGTTATATGTTCTGTGGCCCTTACTATATGGTCCCTGTTATATGGTCTATGGTCACTGTTATATGGTGAGTGGCCCTTGTTATATGGTGAGTGGCCCTTGTTATATGGTGTGTGGGGTGCATTAGTATTCAGCCCCCTGTACTCAGATGCCCCTACATAGAATCCGGTGTGACCTTCGCCTTCAGAAGTCACCTCATTAGTACATCGAGTCCACCTGTGTGTAATGTAATCTCAGTATAACTCCAGCTGTTCTGTGGAGGCCTCAGAGGTTTGTTAGAGAACATTAGTGATCAAACAGCATCATGAAAGCCAAGGAACACACCAGACAGGTCATCGATAAAATTGTGGAGAAGTGTAAAGCAGGGATAGGTTATAAAAAAATAAATTCCCAAGCTCTGAACATCTCACGGAACACTGGTCAATCCATCATCCAAAAATGGAAGGAGTATGGCACAACTGCAAACCTATCAAGACATGGCCGTCCACCTAAACTGACAGCCCAGGCAAGGAGAGCACTAATTAGAGGAGCAGCCAAGAGGCCCATGGTCACTGTGGAGGAGCTGCAGAGATCCACAGCTCAGGTGGGAGAATCTGTCCACAGGACAACTATTAGTCGTCTACTCCACAAATCTGGCCTTTATGGGAGAGTCACAAGTAGAAAGTCATTTCTGAAATCCATAAGAAGTCCTGTCTGCAGTCTGCCACAAGCCACGTAGAGGACACAGCAAACGTGGAAGAAGGTGCTCGGGTCAGAGGAGACCAAAGTGGAACTTTTTGGTCTAAATGCAAAATGCTATATGTGAAGAAAACTAACCCTGCACGTCACCCCGAACACACCGTCCCCAGCGTGAGACATGGCGGTGGCAGCATCATGCTGCGGGGAGGGTCTTCAGCAGGGACAGGGAAGCTGGTCAGAGGTGATGGGAAGATGGATGGAGCTAAATACTGGGCAATCCTGGAGGAAAACCTGGTAGAGGCTGCAAAAGACTTGAGACTGGGGCGGTGGTTCACCTTCCAGTAGGACAACAACCCTCAACATCCAACCAAAGTGCTAGAACGGCCCAGTCACCGTCCAGACCTGAATCCTATTGAGAATCTGTGGTAAGACCTGAAAACTGCTGTTCACAGACGCTCTCCATCCAATCTGACTGAGCGCGAGCTCTTCTGACCAGGAGAACGGGCAAATATGTCATCCTCTAGATGTGCAAAGCTGGTAGAGACAGACCCCAAAAGAGAAAGGTGGTCCTACAAAGTACGGACTCAGGGGGCTGAATACTAATGCACCCCGCACAGTATTCACACAGACTTGGACTTTGTGTCGGTCGATCCCATAAAATACATTGAAGTTTGTGGATGTAACGTGAGAAAATGTGGAGACGTTCCTGGGGTGTGAATACTATTGCAAGACACTGTAGTCTTTGGTCCCTGTTATATGGTCTGTGGCCCCTGTCATATGGCTGTGACCCATGTTATAGGGTCTGTGGCCCCTGAGCCTCTTGTTATATGAATTAACCAAAATCTAAGGGCCACATGATCCTGTTCCATCTGGATCTTGTCCGGGATATGTTAGGTCTGGCTCCCCGGGCCCCGCAGTACATGGGCAGCAGGCACAGGATACTTAGTGGACTTTACATTTTGTGGAAATGAAATGTTCAGGGCTTTGCTGATTTTGCACTTGATTTCTGCTCCGGAGGTCGTTGATGGCTCTGAGCAGCTGTAATCTCATGAATTAATAATGCAAAAAAACCGGTGCGGGGGAGGGGGAACCTGCAATAACAGAATACACGGTGGGATTAGGAGTTGCAGGTACAAGAGCGCAGGAGGAGGGGGATGTAGTGCAGCGCAGGAGGAGGGGGATGTAGTGCAGCGCAGGAGAAGGGGGATGTAGTGCAGCGCAGGAGGAGGGGGATGTAGTGCAGCGCAGGAGGAGGGGGGTGTAGTGCAGCGCAGGAGGAGGGGGATGTAGTGCAGCGCAGGAGGAGGGGGGCGTAGTGCAGCGCAGGAGGAGGGGGACGTAGTGCAGCGCAGGAGGAGGGATATGTAGTGCAGCGCAGGAGGAGGGGTACGTAGTGCAGCGCAGGAGGAGGGGTATGTAGTGCAGCGCAGGAGGAGGGGGGCGTAGTGCAGCGCAAGAGGAGGGGGATGTAGTGCAGCGCAGGAGGAGGGGGGCGTAGTGCAGTGCAGGAGGAGGGGTATGTAGTGCAGCGCAGGAGGAGGGATATGTAGTGCAGCGCAGGAGGAGGGGGACGTAGTGCAGCGCAGGAGGAGGGGGGCGTAGTGCAGCGCAGGAGGAGGGGGGCGTAGTGCAGCGCAGGAGGAGGGGTATGTAGTGCAGCGCAGGAGGAGGGGGACGTAGTGCAGCGCAGGAGGAGGGGGACGTAGTGCAGCGCAGGAGGAGGGATATGTAGTGCAGCGCTGGAGGAGGGGGACGTAGTGCAGCGCAGGAGGAGGGGTATGTAGTGCAGCGCAGGAGGAGGGGATGTAGTGCAGCGCAGGAGGAGGGGGACGTAGTACAGCGCAGGAGGAGGGGATGTAGTGCAGCGCTGGAGGAGGGGGATGTAGTGCAGCGCAGGAGGAGGGGGTGTAGTGCAGCGCAGGAGGAGGGGTATGTAGTGCAGTGCAGAAGGAGGGGTATGTAGTGCATTGCAGAAGGAGGGGATGTAGTGCAGCATAAGAGGAGGGGGATGTAGTGCAGCGCAGGAGGAGGGGATGTAGTGCAGCGCAGGAGGAGGGGGATGTAGTGCAGCGCAGGAGGAGGGGATGTAGTGCAGCGCAGGAGGAGGGGGACGTAGTGCAGCGCAGGAGGAGGGATATGTAGTGCAGCGCAGGAGGAGGGATATGTAGTGCAGCGCAGGAGGAGGGGATGTAGTGCAGCACAGGGGGAGGGGGATGTAGTGCATCGCAGGAGGAGGGGATGTAGTGCAGCACAGGGGGAGGGGGATGTAGTGCAGCGCAGGAGGAGGGGTATGTAGTGCAGCGCAGGAGGAGGGGGACGTAGTGCAGCGCAGGAGGAGGGGATGTAGTGCAGCGCTGGAGGAGGGGGATGTAGTGCAGCGCAGCACATCATTATTGATCTGTATCTAAGTGCAGGGGATGTATCATTGCATCACTAGGGAGATTTACTATCCAGGGTCCTAGGAAGGTCTGGTGACAGGCAGCCATATTGGTTATCAGCTCTCCTACAGACAGGAGGGATTCCTGAGAAATATTGTAGAAGGTGATCTGTCCTGGGATGGCACGTGAAGCAGCACAGGGGCCCTATTTGGATCTTGGGGCCCCTTGCCTGTCTCTATGCTATAGAGCTGCACGGGGCTGTAGATAAGGGTATGTCATGTGCAGGGGGCTACACATGAGGGGATCCCCCTTCGCCGTCTTTGCAGCATGCCCCCGTGCAGCGGTTTTATATCTGACATCTCTCTACAAAGCAGGAAGTGATTTGCTGGAAGCCGGGAGATTGGAAGGGGTTTGCCTGCAGAGTCCGTGATCTGACTGCTAAGAGGGTCCCTGACGTCACCGCTCCATCCGTCCAGATCCCCCCCCCCCCGCGATGAACCGGCTTAGAATCAGGGAATTACTTGCTCTGGAAAATCCTCCAGCTAAACATATAATTACTTTCAACAGGATCAATGCAGAAGAGCTAATCAGAGCGGCCCCGGGGCCCCAGAGTTCCCATTTATTATGTATTGGCTGGTTTATTTGCCCCCGGCAGTGGTTACGGTGGGGGAGGGGCAGCTCTATATTTAGTCATGGAATGGGCAGATACAAGACTGTTACATTGTATCCAGACACTGAGACACACAGATCCAGGGGTCGACCCAGACTAATCTCCATCAGGGGGAGTCCAGGGAACTGTCCCAGAAATAACACCGAACCTTCAGAGTAGGAAATCCAGAGACACCAAAAATCATCCCTCAGAGGAGAGACCTCAAAGAAAAGAGAGAGAAACCCCCAATAGACACAAAGCAAACCCAACCGTGGATCCAATTATTATATAGCGCCAACATATTCCGCAGCGCTGCACAGAGATCATCACTCCCATCAGTGTCCGTCCTCAGTGGGAATATCAGCCTATAAGAAGTGGTAAAACTGAGAAGAAAAGAAACATCTGATATATGTGTAACATCCCGGAGTTATGTTACCAAACTCTTTTTCTCTGCTACCACATGTTAAGTGTAATTATATTGTCATTTTATGTATTTTCTAGGCCTGTTTCATGTATTATGCTGTAATTTCCATGTGCACCAGCAGGTGGCAGCAGTAGGTAGCAGGACCAGTTTAGAATTGCTAGACTGGAATAGTTCATTCCAGTTTAGTCTCTCCCCCTCTGTGAGCAGAAGTGGGCCGGTCCCATGTCCTGTCTCATGGGGAGGAGAAGGAAGTTTAGTGAGTGTACCAGCCACCCCGGCTAGGGGAAGGTTGTGTTAGTTGGAGCTCCCAGAAAATAGGGATCCCAAACCAGGATCTCGTCTCGGTTGAGACCAAAGATCACCCTTCCCAGTCTGAGCCCTTCAGCCTCCAGCAAGCAGCCACCTCCAGCCTCCAGGAAGAAGCATCCCCTGTGAGCCAAGCTGTGAGTGCACATCCAGAGTCCAGGAGAAGCCCAAATTATATCTGAAGTCTGGATCTCATTTACTGCTACCAAGTTCCTCAATTACTCCTACTAGCAACACTCAATTTATTGCAAGTGAGCCAGGATCCAGGAGTCCAGCCGTACCCAGGTAGGAGACACCGTTGACACCATACCCACTACTATACCTACTACACAGAGACATTATCCCCCTCTGGCATTCCTCACCTGGTACGTGAGTTATAACATCTTAAAGGGCCCTGAGACTATAGCCTGCGCACATTGCAATTGGCGTCACGAACAAAAACTATTAACTATACCTACCTGCCCCAGTCAGCACTTAGTATTGCGCCAGTGTGCATTAGTCCCAATCCGGCTTACTGCATATGTCATTATATCAGTGATGTCATCAGCAGGGGCGGGGCTGTGACAACCTCTCAGACAGGATATACAGGCAGGTTGTCAGCAGTAATAGATGTTCCTGTAGTATAAGGTGTGTGATCTCATGTCAGTATATCAGTGATGTCATCAGTAGGGGCGGGGCTGTGACTACCTCTCAGACAGGATATACAGGCAGGTTGTCAGCAGTAATAGATGTTCCTGTAGTATAAGGTGTGTGATCTCATGTCTGATCACATGTCATTATATCAGTGATGTCATCAGCAGGGGGCGGGGCTGTGACTACCTCTCAGACAGGATATACAGGCAGGTTGTCAGCAGTAATAGATGTTCCTGTAGTATAAGGTGTGATCTCATGTCTGATCACATGTCATTATATCAGTGATGTCATCAGCAGGGGGCGGGGCTGTGACTACCTCTCAGACAGGATATACAGGCAGGTTGTCAGCAGCAATAGATGCTCCTGTAGTATAAGGTGTGTGATCTCATGTCTGATCACATGTCATTATATCAGTGATGTCATCAGCAGGGGGCGGGGCTGTGACAACCTCTCAGACATGATATACAGGCAGGTTGTCAGCAGTAATAGATGTTCCTGTAGTATAAGGTGTGGATCTCATGTCTGATCACATGTCATTATATCAGTGATGTCATCAGCAGGGGGCGGGGCTGTGACAACCTCTCAGACAGGATGTACAGGCAAGTTGTCAGCAGTAATAGATGCTCCTGTAGTATAAGGTGTGGATCTCATGTCTGATCACATGTCATTATATCAGTGATGTCATCAGCAGGGGGCGGGGCGGGGCTGTGACTACCTCTCAGACAGGATATACAGGCAGGTTGTCAGCAGTAATAGATGTTCCTGTAGTATAAGGTGTGGATCTCATGTCTGATCACATGTCATTATATCAGTGATGTCATCAGCAGGGGGCGGGGCTGTGACTACCTCTCAGACAGGATGTACAGGCAGGTTGTCAGCAGTAATAGATGCTCCTGTAGTATAAGGTGTGGATCTCATGTCTGATCACATGTCATTATATCAGTGATGTCATCAGCAGGGGGCGGGGCGGGGCTGTGACTACCTCTCAGACAGGATATACAGGCAGGTTGTCAGCAGTAATAGATGTTTCTGTAGTATAAGGTGTGGATCTCATGTCTGATCACATGTCATTATATCAGTGATGTCATCAGCAGGGGCAGGTCTTATCTTAGAATCAGGTCTCGGGGTGTCTCTGTACCTCAGGATCAGGTCTCGGGGTGTCTCTGTATCTTAGGGTCAGGTCTCGGGGTGTCTCTGTGTCTCAGGGTCAGGTCTCGGGGTGTCTCTGTGTCTCAGGGTCAGGTCTCGGGGTGTCTCTGTGTCTCAGGGTCAGGTCTCGGGTGTCTCTGTGTCTCAGGGTCAGGTCTCGGGGTGTCTCTGTGTCTCAGGGTCAGGTCTCGGGGTGTCTCTGTGTCTCAGGGTCAGGTCTCGGGGTGTCTGTGTCTCATGTCTCTGTGTCTCAGGGTCAGGTCTCAGGGTGTCTCTGTGTCTCAGGGTCAGGTCTCGGGTTGTCTCTGTATCTCAGGGTCAGGTCTCGGGGTGCCTCTGTATCTCAGGGTCAGGTCTCGGGTGCCTCTGTATCTCAGGGTCAGGTCTCGGGGTGCCTCTGTATCTCAGGGTCAGGTCTCGGGGTGCCTCTGTATCTCAGGGTCAGGTCTCGGGGTGCCTCTGTATCTCAGGGTCAGGTCTCGGGGTGCCTCTGTATCTCAGGGTCAGGTCTCGGGGTGCCTCTGTATCTCAGGGTCAGGTCTCGGGGTGCCTCTGTATCTCAGGGTCAGGTCTCGGGGTGCCTCTGTATCTCAGGGTCAGGTCTCGGGGTGTCTCTGTATCTCAGGGTCAGGTCTCGGGGTGTCTCTGTATCTGAGGGTCAGGTCTCGGGGTGTCTCTGTGTCTCAGGGTCAGGTCTCGGGGTGTCTCTGTGTCTCAGGGTCAGGTCTCGGGGTGTCTGTGTCTCAGGGTCAGGTCTCGGGGTGTCTCTGTGTCTCAGGGTCAGGTCTCGGGTTGTCTCTGTATCTCAGGGTCAGGTCTCGGGGTGCCTCTGTATCTCAGGGTCAGGTCTCGGGGTGCCTCTGTATCTCAGGGTCAGGTCTCGGGGTGACTCTGTATCTCAGGGTCAGGTCTCGGGGTGCCTCTGTATCTCAGGGTCAGGTCTCGGGGTGTCTCTGTATCTCAGGGTCAGGTCTCGGGGTGCCTCTGTATCTCAGGGTCAGGTCTCGGGGTGCCTCTGTATCTCAGGGTCAGGTCTCGGGGTGTCTCTGTATCTCAGGGTCAGGTCTCGGGGTGTCTCTGTATCTCAGGGTCAGGTCTCGGGGTGTCTCTGTATCTCAGGGTCAGGTCTCGGGGTGTCTCTGTATCTCAGGGTCAGGTCTCGGGTGTCTCTGTATCTCAGGGTCAGGTCTCGGGGTGTCTCTGTATCTCAGGGTCAGGTCTCGGGGTGTCTCTGTATCTCAGGGTCAGGTCTCGGGTGTCTCTGTATCTCAGGGTCAGGTCTCGGGGTGTCTCTGTATCTCAGGGTCAGGTCTCGGGGTGTCTCTGTATCTCAGGGTCAGGTCTCGGGGTGTCTCTGTATCTCAGGGTCAGGTCTCGGGGTGTCTCTGTATCTCAGGGTCAGGTCTCGGGGTGTCTCTGTATCTCAGGGTCAGGTCTCGGGGTGTCTCTGTATCTCAGGGTCAGGTCTCGGGGTGTCTCTGTATCTCAGGGTCAGGTCTCGGGGTGTCTCTGTATCTCAGGGTCAGGTCTCGGGGTGTCTCTGTATCTCAGGGTCAGGTCTCGGGGTGTCTCTGTATCTCAGGGTCAGGTCTCGGGTGTCTCTGTATCTCAGGGTCAGGTCTCGGGGTGTCTCTGTATCTCAGGGTCAGGTCTCGGGGTGTCTCTGTATCTCAGGGTCAGGTCTCGGGGTGTCTCTGTATCTCAGGGTCAGGTCTCGGGGTGTCTCTGTATCTCAGGGTCAGGTCTCGGGGTGTCTCTGTATCTCAGGGTCAGGTCTCGGGGTGTCTCTGTATCTCAGGGTCAGGTCTCGGGGTGTCTCTGTATCTCAGGGTCAGGTCTCGGGGTGTCTCTGTATCTCAGGGTCAGGTCTCGGGGTGTCTCTGTATCTCAGGGTCAGGTCTCGCTGTAGATTGGACTCATTCCTCTTATTGGAGTCTCATTGGCACTAGACGGATGTCGGCGGGCGCGCGTCTCTCTTTGATTGCAGACATATAAAGTGTCACCAGCGGAGGAGATTCCGGTAATGGGCCGTTATTTCTCGGCAAACATTGTATTAACTGCTTAAGTGACCGAGAAGAGGTTTGATGCGGTGTTGATGGTAGAGCAAGTGGCGGCACACTCGCTGACATTGCGGTGTTACACCTATAGTCCCACCACTAGTGGAGCATCACATTAACCTCCAGACTCTTCTACTGTGTGCAGACCCCAGACTCTATTCAGCGAGACACAACATGATACATTGTTTCTGCACAGATACATACAGTGGCATGCAAAAGTTTGAGCACCCCGGGTCAAAATTACTGTGAACAGTTAAGGAGGTTGAAGATGAAATGATCTCCAAAAAGGCATAAACACCACAGAAATGGTTCGGGAACAGCATGGGGAGGATGTCTGGATGCATCTTGGACTCCCAGGTCACGGCTGGGAACCATGTTGTCCGAGTAGTGTGCGCCACTTTTACAGACTGACAATAATACGCACAAAACCAAAGATAAAATAGATTTTAGAGAAAAAATTGTTCTGAACCATTCTTTCCTGTATATTTACTTGTATATAAAGTGCAAGTGCTGCCAAAAATTACACGGAAGAGGCTCCGATACAACCTGTATATCACATAGAGGAGGGCCTCATTCACACCCTTGAAAAATTATGATTGCTGGCCTGCTGGTGACCTTCTAAAACATTAGGGGTGAGGGCAGACGAATAAGCAGGTTGATATGATGGAGGAGGAGGACGAGAAAAGGAAGATTGAACCATATCCCCTGTTTGTGGTGGAGGGGTGCAGGGAATACATTGTATTCAGTACACCATAAAAGCCACATGTAAAGAGCCTTTATGTTCGGCCGCTTTCCTCTGGTGGAGCAGAGAAGTCAGGGGCAATCCAGGCCTTGTTCATTTTTATATGAGTCAACCGGTCAGCATTTTCAGTTGACAGGCGGATGCTAATCAGTTATGATGCCCCCAGCAGCACTAAATACCCGCTCTGACAAAACGCTGGCGGCAGGGCAGCCCAGCACCTCCAAGGCGTAGAGCGCCAGTTTGTGCCACGTGTCCAGCTTGGACACCCAGTAGTTGTAAGGCACAGAGGGATCACTGAGGACGCTGACACGGTCTGCTACGTACTCCTTCACCATCTTCCAAAACTTTTCCCTCCTTGTGACTTGTTGACCTAACAACTGTGTCTCATCCTCATCATCAACCTCTTGAGACACCAATTGCGGTAGACTTATTGGCAACTGTGTCTCATCATCATCCACCTCGTGAAACACTAATTGCCGTTCCCCACCATCATCTTCTTGTGACTGTGGATGCTCAAGAGTTTGGGCATCGGTGCACACAATCTCCTCATGTCCATCTTCAAGCGTGCTTGGCAAGAGGCCCAAATAAGGGAATGGCGATGAAAAGAATATCCGAGTGCGGGATCACTTGTTTGCCCAGACTCTCCATGGTGGGAGGAAGGAGGATCAGGCTGAGGATTCTGTTGACCAGACTCTTGGCTACTTAGACTGGACTTTGTGCTTAACCGACTGGAACCATTATCTGCTGCAATCCAACCGACCACCTGGTCGCACTGGTCTGACTTCGAGAGTGGTGTCCTGCACCGCCCTGCAAACTGGGACATGAAGCTAGGTATAGTGGATGAGTGTGTTTCTTGTGCTCTGGCAGCAGGCACAGTGTCACTGCGCCCAGGGCCACGGCCTCTGCGTGCTCCATTAGCAGCACGGTCACTTCCCCGTCCCTCACTGCTCGCCTTGCGCATATTAAATGGTATATATGCTTGTAAGTACAGTATGTCACACGTACAGTAGCGCAGGTTTTGGAAGTGTAGGCACAAATAAATTAAACTGAATGTCACTGATATATAAGATGCGCACACGTTACACAGGAGATGTAGCGCAGATAATGTCGATGTCTGCAGCGGCCAAACAATTGCAAACTATTTAGCGCAGGTTGCGCTAAAAATATATATTGCTGCCGGATACATCAATAGTCCTTAAAAGGACTTTTGGGTCTATAACACCAACCCTGCCTAATAAAAAAAAATTACATTAAATTCCCTACACTATCTGTCCCTTCTACAGCACAGCTGACTAAGACTGGCCAAACCAAGTGTTATCGGGTGCTTTATAGCACCCGATGGCGCGTTCCGGCCAGCCAATCACTGTAATGCCAGTAACCAACATGGCTACGGCATTACATTGAGTGGCAGTACTTAGCTGCACAATTATTGGCAGCCAACAAACGTGCAGGGAGGAGACTCGAGCATCACGCTCGAGCACACGTGGTATTTGGCCGAGCATGCTCAATCAACACTATTGGAGAGGTGTTCTTCTCATGAAATTCTGGGCCCTTTTTTCTCCAAACCTACCTTTGTTCATTGTGTCCAGAGTTCTATTTTAACTTCATCAGTCCACAAAACTTGTTTCTAAAATGCATCAGGCTTCTGTAGATCTTTTTTTACAAACTTCTGACACTGAATTTTCTTCTGATGACTCTTCCATGAAGGCCATATTTGGGCAGGTGTTGCTTAACAGTAGAACAATGTACCACAACTCCAGAGTCTGCTAAATCTTCCTGAAGGTCTTTTAAGGTAAAGCGGGGGTTCTGATTTGCCTTTCTAGCAATCCTACAAGCAGATATCTCTGAAATTTTTCTTGGTCTCCCAGATCTTCTCTTCACCTCCACTGTTCCTGGTAACTGCCATGTTTTAATTACATCTCGAACTGAGGAAATCGCAACCTGAAAACTTTGCTATCTTCTTGTAGCATTCCCCTGCTTTTTGGAGTGTTTGACAGCTGCTTAGAAGAACCCAAGGCTGCTTGTTTTGGGAGTCTGGGTATTTATAAAGCTGTGAAATCTGCATCACTTGGCCTTTTTCTAACGATGATTGTCAACAAGCCTTAATCCTACCAGTCTCAGACCTCGGTGATGTGTGAGGGCTCATTTTTTGCAGGACAATCTGTTGTTTTTGATAATACCATTTTGGGGTGTGCATGACTTTTTAATCACTTTTTATTAATTTTTGTTGGTAGTTAATGTGACAATAAAATGGCAAATTGGCTATTTTTTTTTTTTTTCCCTTACGCCTTTTTAATATTAGAACTGAATTCGCACAGGGTGATGTCCATAATGTTATTTATTTTTTTAAACTGTTTATTTAGTTTGATTTTGAGGAAAGGGGGCGATTTGAATTTTATTTTATTTTTTCCAAAACTTTTAACTTAAAAAAAAATAATATTCTTATGTCTGTAAGTGGATCATAACTTGCAAACATCAGATTGCAACTTGTACAGAATAATGGAATTTGTTCCATTATTTTGAACAGAAACCACTACATCCCAGTTCAGTGCTGCCACCTGCTGGCCTGAACTCAGATATACTAATTATGAGCCTGGAAGCCGAGTACAGGCTCTGGCTCATTATTAGAACAGGGTTCCTTTCCTGATCTACACCAGGAAAAAGCGTGCCTGACCCAGAAGCGCACGCTTTTGGGTTTGAGCCTCCTCAGATGCCAGAGTCACATTTGACCATGGCATGTCCGCAGTTGGCATTGCCGCCAATCGTGGACATTAGCTGTGGGTGCCTGCTGTATGAAACAGAAGACACCCGGCAGCTATAGCACTTGCTCTGCTCTGAAGCGAGCGCCATTTTTAAACACCTGACATATGCCGTACATGTATGGCGGATGTCAAGAAAGGGTTAATTTTATGCCTTTTTGAGAATACTTCAGATTCAACTTGCTTAACTGTCCACAGTAACAGTAATTTTGACCAGGGCTGCCCAAACTTTTGCATGCCACTATAGTCCAAACCACCAGTACAGGAGCCCGCTGCTGCCGATGTGCTCATCTCACAGGGTACTGTCTACACTGCAAATTATAACAAACCCTCAGCTGTGAGAAGTATTAGGTCTGTACAGCTTTCCAGCCTAAGGCCTCATGCACACGGCAGGACCTTGATTTGCGGTCGCCCAATGGTGGTTCCGCAAAACACAGATAAAGGTCGTGTGCATTTTTGATTTTGCGAAACGGAAGGTCTGGCCCTCAATAGACCAGTCCTATCCTTGGCTGTTATACTGACAAGAAAAAGACATGTTCTATTTTTTTGCGGGGAGGCAGAACGGACATACGGATGAGGAGAGCACACGGAGTGCTGTCTGCATCTTTTGTGGCCTGAATGCGGACCCAAACAATGTTTGGGTCCGCATACAGGCTTAATGTATGTGAACAAGAATTTCTCCATTCACTGAAAACAAGCAGAGATGTGTTGATTAGTGTTGAGCGTGCATGTTCGGCCGAACACCAGTCAGTGAATTTAAATCTAATTTAGCCTCTATTTCTATGCAGAAGATTGCTGTACAGTGAGGGAATCCCTCAGTGTGAGTCCTGCTCTGACTCCATATACAGCTATGTCCATAGATAGAGTCAGTGCTTGGGGACACCCAGTGTATTTAAATCTAATTTAGCCTGTTTTTTAGAAAAGTTTCTGCCAGGATTTGAACTCACAACCTTCTGTATTAGAGGCAAGACACTTAACCACTCAGCTATAATAGCTGCATAGCCAGTTATTTATAATTATACAAATAAATAATGAGACTTATACTGTACTGTACTTCTACTGAGCCCTATACAGTAGAAGTGAAATTTTATTTTATTTTATTTATATTTTTTTGTGACTGGTTATGCAGCTATATTGTGTAGTGGTTAAAGTTCTGGGCTATGATGCAGAAGCTGTGAGCTCAAATCCTGTCACAAACTTTTTCAGAAATAGAGGTTAAATTATATTTATATATCACGTAGATTGTAAGCCTCACGGGCAGGGCCCTCTCTCCTTCTGTACCAGTTTGTAGCTTGTCTTGTCTATGATTAGTGCAATTGTCTTATATTATGTTTGTACACCCCTTTTTTATATGTACAGCGCTATGGAATGAATGGCGCTTTAATAAGAAATAATAATAATAATTTATTTTATATTTTTTTTGTAATTGTAAAAAATGTACGGCACAAAATAAATGTGGAATTACAAAATTTTATATATATATATATATATATATATATATATATATATATAAAAAACATACTTCTGATATATATGAATGCATAATATGTGGGAAATTACTACTGATGATTTAGCCATAATATAGTTGCATACATTACAATATATAATATACTCTAAATATATAATGATATGTGTAAATATATTATGGCTAAAAACACACACCACCCACACACACTATATATATATATATATGTATATAGATAGTGTTTAAATTAAGTTTAGCTTCTATTTCAGAAAAAGTTTGTGACAGGATTTGAATTTACAGCTTCTGCATCACAGCCCAAAACTTTAACCACTACACTATAACTACATAGCCAGCCACAAAAGTAAAATAAAAATTAGACTTTTACCGTATAGGTCTCAGAAAAAGTATAGTACATTAGAAGTCTCATATTTATTTATTTATTTTTAGTTAAGCAGTAACTAGCTATGCAGCTATTATAGCTGAGTGGTTAAGTGCCTTGCCTTTAATACAGAAGGTTGTGAGTTTGAATCCTGGCCGAAACTTTCCTGAAATACAGGCACAATTAGAGTCAAATACACTGGGTGTCCCCAAGCACTGACTCCATATATGGACATAGCTGTATATGGAGTCAGAGCAGGGACTCCTAAGCCGAACTAGAGTCCCGACACCCTCCCCTCTTCAGAGCAGGGTGCGCCTGGGGTTCTCCCATTGACTTCCATTGTGCTCTGGTGCTCGGTAAAACACCTGAGCATCGCAAAGTTTTCTACTCGAGCACACGAGCACAACACCAGTGTTAATGCATTTAAATTCAATGTATATTAGAATGTGGAAGGACTTTATAGGATTTATTTAAGACACTGTGACGGTATCTGAAAACCGGTGTCACACTAAAAGTGAAGCGATCGACCACAGCAGCTCCTCAGACACCACAGATCATTCCTCCGAGCCCCTTCTCACGAGGTAGCGGCCTCACTGGTTGCTATAGTAACTTTTTTCACAAGCAAAAATAACAATGTAAAATAATATAAAAAAAGTAAGGAATCACACAATGACATCAAACCCGCCTGTTATCAGAATACAGTGAAGTATATACCGCCTAGATGTACTGCCCAACACCACTGCTCCGTCCTCGGAATTCAGAGACTTCTGCTCTCACTGGGAGGGAATGTCACCGGTATCATAATCTGCCCCTCGGTCACATGTGCTCTCTTACTGACATAATCACCCAGCAGAAGAACGGCGCAGAAAGCCGGGAACCTCCAGACATTGATTAGATTTACCAAATAGTGAAATCAGCGCAGATGCTGAACCGGAATCCAATTACTGCCGTCTATTAAATTCTCTACAAAGTAAAATTCTCTGCAATAAATTACTGACTTACAAAGTGATTACAGAAAATATCAAGATAAAAAAACGAAAAGGGAATGAAAAATCACATAAACAATGAAGTAACCGGGTCAAAAACATATTCAGGAACACAGGAGGCGGTATTATAGTAGTTATATTCTTGTACATAGGAGCAGTATTACAGTAGTTATATTCTTGTACATAGGAGCAGTATTATAGTAGTTATATTCTTGTACATAGGAGCAGTATTATAGTAGTTATATTCTTGTACATAGGAGGCAGTATTATAGTAGTTATATTCTTGTACATGGGAGCAGTATTATAGTAGTTATATTCTTGTACACAGGAGCAGTATTATAGTAGTTATATTATTGTACATAGGAGCAGTATTATAGTAGTTATATTCTTGTACATAGGAGCAGTATTATAGTAGTTATATTCTTGTACATAGGAGCAGTATTATAGTAGCTATATTCTAGTACATAGGAGCAGTATTTATAGTAGTTATATTCTTGTACATAGGAGCAGTATTATAGTAGTTATATTCCTGTACATAGGAGCAGTATTATAGTAGATATATTCTTGTACATAGAAGCAGTATTATAGTAGTTATATTCCTGTACATAGGAGCAGTATTATAGTAGTTATATTCTTGTACATAGGAGGCAGTATTATAGTAGTTATATTCTTGTACATAGGAGCAGTATTATAGTAGTTATAGTCTTGTACATAGGAGGCAGTATTATAGTAGTTATATTCTTGTACATAGGAGGCAGTATTATAGTAGTTATATTCTTGTACATAGGAGGCAGTATTATAGTAGTTATATTCTTGTACATAGGAGCAGTATTATAGTAGTTATATTCCTGTACATAGGAGGCAGTATTATAGTAGTTATATTCTTGTACATAGGGGGCAGTATTATAGTAGTTATATTCTTGTACATAGGAGCAGTATTATAGTAGTTATAATCTTGTATATAGGAGCAGTATTATAGTAGTTATATTCTTGTACATAGGAGCAGTATTATAGTAGTTATATTCTTGTGCATAGGGGGCAGTATTATAGTAGTTATTTTCTTGTACATAGGAGCAGTATTATAGTAGTTATATTCTTGTACATGGGGGCAGTATTATAGTAGTTATATTCTTATACATATGAGCAGTATTATAGTAGTTATATTCTTGTACATAGGAGCAGTATTATAGTAGTTATATTCTTGTACATAGGAGGCAGTATTATAGTAGTTATATTCTTGTACATAGGAGGCAGTATTATAGTAGTTATATTCTTGTACATAGGAGGCAGTATTATAGTAGTTATATTCTTGTACATAGGAGCAGTATTATAGTAGTTATATTCCTGTACATAGGAGCAGTATTATAGTAGTTATATTCCTGTACATAGGAGGCAGTATTATAGTAGTTATATTCTTGTACATAGGAGGCAGTATTATAGTAGTTATATTCTTGTACATAGGAGGCAGTATTATAGTATGCTGTGTTGCGGCTGTTGTGCCTGGAAGCCAAGAGCCACACCGGCCCTGCACTGCTTTCAGCTCTGCGGTCACAGGTGATCAGTGGCTAATCCCGCTAGATTTGACAGTTGGTAAAGTGGTGTGCGACAACGGTGCCAATCTGCTGAGCGCGCTGAAACAGGGCAAAATGACACATGTGCCATGCAGCGATTCGTTGCCATATACCCCGGGGTCCAGGACGTCTTGCGGCAGGCCAGAAAAATCTATGGCCATTTTAGAAGATCTTACACGGCCTTGGCTCGCCTTGCTGACATTCAGCGGCGACACCACCTGGCCGTCAGACGTCTGATTTGTGACTGCCCCACGCGATGGAACTCCACCTTGTATGTGCTTGATAGGCTGCTCCAGCAGAAACGTGCCGTTAACGACTACCTGTACGAACTCTGCGGCAGGACAGGTTCTGGGAGCTTGGTTTTGTTTCACTGCGCCAGTGGCTGCTCATGTGCGACGCATGCAGACTTCTGCGGCCATTTGATGAGATCACCAGCCAGGGCGCCATCAGTGACATCGTACCTTACGCCTTCTTTATGGAGCGTGCATTGCGTCATGTCATTGATCAAGCCGTCGAGGAGCAGGAAGATGAGGAAGTCGCAATGCTGAATTCCCGGGGGAGGCTACTCCATCTGAGACAAATTAACAGGAGTCTGAAGAGGAGTCAGAGGAAGATGGTGCAGGGGCGGATGAGGACGAGCAAGAAGAGCATGTTTCGGGGATCCCTGGTGTTGTCCGTGGATGGGGGGAGGAGACCGAGGACGACATTATCCTGGATGATGAGCAGGAGCCAGGCCACTACACCGCTTCCAATTTAGTGCAAATGGGGGCCTTCATTCTCCAGTGTTTGAAGAGGGACCCCCATATAAAAAGCATAAAGGGAAAGGACCAGTCCTGGGTGGAAACGTACTTAAACCCCCGGTACAAACACAAAATGGCGGACGTGTTACCAACATCACAGAGGGCTGGCAGAATGCAGCATTTCCAGGCCTTGCTGCAAGAGATGCTGCATTCTGCTGTTGCGGGCGCTGGCAGAGAAATATCCACCCACAGAGAAACAGTTGCGAGTACCAATCCTACCGCGCCTGCAAGAAGTGGGCAGTTTAAAGATGTGTTGGTCACTTCGGATATGAGATCATTCTTGCAGCCAACCCATCGACAACCGCCCTCCGGATCCAGCCTCAGGGAACGCCTAGACCGACAGGTGTCCGACTACATCGGGTTAACGGCCAATGTGGATGCTCTGAGAAGCAAGGAACCCCTGGACTACTGGGTGTGCAGGCTTGACCTGTGGCCAGAGCTGGCACAATTTGCCATGGAACTCTTGGCTTGCCCCTCGTAGAGTTTCCTGTCCGAAAGGACTTCAGTGAAGCAGTGGGGATCGTGACCGATAAGCGCACTCGCCTAGCTCACAACAGTGTGGACTACCTCACACTTCTAAGTGAAGCATGGATCTCAGAGGAATTCAACACCTGTGACAAGTCGACCACGTTTAATTGAATTTCCTCATGACAACCCACAAATATCCGCCACCACCCAGAACAAATAATGGTCCCTGTCGTATGTACTGTATTTACAGCGGCATAAAAGACCTGTTCTGTCTGTTGAATGCCTAATGTTTTGGGCCTCGAAAGGAATTCAACACCTGTGACAACCACGTGTTTCAACTATTATCATTTGTTTTTTTTTTCAAGAGGGGGGATTTTGTTAGCCATGTTTGTAATCCAATTTTATATTTTTATTTCTTTTAAACATATGTATTCGACCTGTATTTGTGCTGGCCTGCAGTAAAACTGATAGCCATTGACCGTCTAATATACCTCCTGCCACATAATCACTTGTCCCTTTCTGTCTGCTGAATGCATAATTTTTGGGCCTGTAGTCCTCTGGCCTGCTGGAAAATTGATATCCAATGACCATGTAATCTTCCTCCAGCCACATACTTACTTGTTCTTTTCTGTACGGTGAATGAATAATTTTTTGGGCCTGTAGTCCACTGGCCTGCTGGAAAATTGATATCCAATGACCGTGTAATCTACCTCCAGACACATACTTACTTGTTCTTTTCTGTAGGGTGAATGAATAATGTTTGGGACCTCGGAGGAATTTAACACCAGTGACGACCACGTGTTATCGAATTTCAACTATTATCATTAGGGCTTTTTTCAAAAGGGGGGATTTCGTTAGCCATGTTTTTAATCCAATTTTATATTTTTAGTTCTTTTAAACATATGTATTTGACCTGTACTGGCCTGCAGTAAAATTGATATTCATTGACCGTGTAATATACCTCCGGCCACATAATCACTTGTCCTTTTCTGTCCGGTGAATGCCTAATGTTTGGAGCCTACAAACAATGTCCAGTGGCCTACATTAAATTTTTTATCTATTGACCGCATAATGTACCTCCAGCCACATAATCAGAATTTTTTTTATGTCAGGTGAAAGCCTAATTTTAAAGGCCCGTACTCCCGTTACCTAAAATAAAAAAATTCTAGGCTCCAACAGGGCACATTTCAGAGAATTTCCCTTTAAGACACATAAAAATGTCCCCTGATTAAGATACATATTTTTTGTGGGAATTTTTGCCATTGATCCCCTCTGGCATGTCACTGTCCATGTTGTGGGACTTTTTGTACATTTCTACTAACTATTTGGTGGCTGCAAATATGACCTGAAGGTTTTTCAGGTTCGCCTGCTATTAAAGTGAATGGGGCCCGCCACAAACTTGCGGTTCGCAAACATTTGATCACATTCGCGATCCGTCCTGGCCGATGTTCGTCCATCACTATTAAAGACGCCGGTTACATGAGATACATTATTATGTTTGAGGCTTTGATGTCGTTAATCACTTTTGCTTTTCGATGATATTTTCTGCACTACAATACCCATCGTGTTTTGCGGATTTGCTATATTTAAGTCTTGAGCATCAATTGATCCTAGAGTCGCACGCAGAACTAAGACTTCGCCTTCTTCTTTGCCCGGTGAGCTGACAATCCAATTTCCCTCCGAAACCAGCATGCATTTTGGTAGATTTCACAGCAGACCAGCGCAATGAACAGAAGCTGAGGAATCACGAACACTCCGATAAATAATGAGAATACTTTGGCTTCTGTTTTGTAAGAGCCGATCAAATTTACACAAGACGTATGCGGCACTTACAGGCGCAGCCGCGGTGATAAGTGAAGTGCATTGTAATTTTATTGCTGTATAAATGTTCAGAGAAGAAATTAACAGAACTTGTGCAGCGCACAGACTGGATTCTGCTCAGATGAGAATTTATGGGGGTGCCGACAACCGCTTGCTCCAAATCTCAGATTACATCCATAGACTGCAGGGGAATGGCGCCCTAAGGGGTCAAACGGAACCTATTATTTTTATTTCCATACGTTTTGCAGACATGCTACAGCTTACTGATATATAGGGGTAGAAGAATGAACCTTCCCTCCACCGAGGCAGAGATGGTCCTCATCCCTGACAACTATAGCAGTAGTGCCTTAGCGGGAAGCGGGGATTCCTCCATGACCACCAGGGGACCTCCCACTGATGGGGCAGGGATAAGAAGGAGGCAATCATACAGATTGATTACTCAATTACTAGAGGTTGCCCTGGATTTCTTCTTTTACACAGTTCCCCTTTAAGTCTGACAACTACTCATAGCCACCATTATATCACCATGTTGCCAGCCACATATTTCCACACATAAATATACTACAAACCAGACACCGATGTGGACCAGGAGTCAACCTCTGTAATGTCCTTCAGCAGGACCACCCTAAGGTTGGCTCACGTCCCATATAACATATACATAAAAAGTATATAAAAGGATGTAATGTATACTACCCTGATAACACTTCCATACAGGTGGCTCCATACCGCTGCTATATAGTTACCTACATCATACACCGCAAAACGAATATATGGTACACTGCCACATCATGTACATAATGCTGCATTCTCTTCATACAGCTCATTCGGCAAGGTGCTGAGAGTCGGGCCCCCGCCGATATGATACTAATGACCTATCCTGAGCATAGGTCATCAATATAGGATAAGCAGACAATCCCTTTAAGTGCACATGCCATAGAAATCACCCTCTAAGTGCACAAGCCATAGACATCACCCTTTAAGTGCACAAGCCATAGACATCACCCTTTAAGTGCACACGCCATAGACATCACCCGTTAAGTGCACAAGCCCACAAGCTATAGCCATCACCCTTTAAGTGCACAAGCCATAGACATCACCCTCTACGTGCACAAGCCATAGGTATCACCCTCTAAGTGCACAAGCCATAGGTATCACCCTCTAAGTGCACACGCCATAGAAATCACCCTCTAAGTGCACAAGCCATAGACATCACCCTCTAAGTGCACAAGCCATAGACATCACCCTCTAAGTGCACAGACCATAGACATCGCCCTCTAAGTGCACAGACCATAGACATCGCCCTCTAAGTGCACAGGCCATAGACATCGCCCTCTAAGTGCACAGGCCATAGACATCGCCCTCTAAGTGCACAGGCCATAGACATCACCCTCTAAGTGCACAGGCCATAGACATCGCCCTCTAAGTGCACAAGCCATAGACATCACCCTTTACGTGCACAAGCCATAGACATCGCCCTCTAAGTGCACAAGCCATAGACATCACCCTCTAAGTGCACAGACCATAGACATCGCCCTCTAAGTGCACAGACCATAGACATCGCCCTCTAAGTGCACAGGCCATAGACATCGCCCTCTAAGTGCACAGGCCATAGACATCGCCCTCTAAGTGCACAGGCCATAGACATCACCCTCTAAGTGCACAGGCCATAGACATCGCCCTCTAAGTGCACAAGCCATAGACATCACCCTTTACGTGCACAAGCCATAGACATCGCCCTCTAAGTGCACAAGCCATAGACATCACCCTTTACGTGCACAAGCCATAGACATCGCCCTCTAAGTGCACAAGCCATAGACATCACCCTCTAAGTGCACAAGCTATAGCCATCACCCTTTAAGTGCACACGCCATAGACATCACCCTTTAAGTTCTCAAGCCATAGGTATCACCCTTTAAGTGCACAAGCCATAGACATCACCCTCTAAGTGCACACGCCATAGAAATCACCCTCTAAGTGCACAAGCCATAGGTATCACCCGTTAAGTGCACAAGCCCACAAGCTATAGCCATCACCCTTTAAGTGCACAAGCCATAGGTATCACCCTCTAAGTGCACAAGCCATAGGTATCACCCTCTAAGTGCACAAGCCATAGGTATCACCCTTTAAGTGCACAAGCCATAGACATCGCCCTATAAGTGCACAAGCCATAGACATCACCCTTTAAGTGCACACGCCATAGACATCACCCTTTAGGTTCTCAAGCCATAGGTATCACCCTTTAAGTGCACAAGCCATAGACATCGCCCTATAAGTGCACAAGCCATAGACATCACCCTTTAAGTGCACACGCCATAGACATCACCCTCTAAGTGCACAAGCCATAGGTATCACCCTTTAAGTGCACAAGCCATAGACATCGCCCTATAAGTGCACAAGCCATAGACATCACCCTTTAAGTGCACACGCCATAGACATCACCCTCTAAGTGCACAAGCCATAGACATCACCCTCTAAGTGCACACGCCATAGACATCACCCTCTAAGTGCACAAGCCATAGACATCACCCTTTAAGTGCACAAGCCATAGACATCACCCTCTAAGTGCACAAGCCATAGGTATCACCCTCTAAGTGCACAAGCCATAGACATCACCCTCTAAGTGCACAAGCCATAGACATCACCCTTTAAGTGCACACGCCATAGACATCACCCGTTAAGTGCACAAGCCCACAAGCTATAGACATCACCCTTTAAGTGCACACACCATAGACATCACCCTTTAAGTGCACAAGCCATAGACATCACCCTCTAAGTGCACAAGCCATAGACATCACCCTCTAAGTGCACAAGCCATAGACATCACCCTCTAAGTGCACACGCCATAGACATCACCCGTTAAGTGCACAAGCCCACAAGCTATAGACATCACCCTTTAAGTGCACACACCATAGACATCACCCTTTAAGTTCACACGCCATAGACATCACCCGTTAAGTGCACACGCCATAGACATCACCCTCTAAGTGCACACGCCATAGACATCACCCTCTAAGTGCACACGCCATAGACATCACCCTCTAAGTGCACACGCCATAGACATCACCCTCTAAGTGCACACGCCATAGACATCACCCTCTAAGTGCACACGCCATAGACATCACCCTCTAAGTGCACACGCCATAGACATCACCCTCTAAGTGCACAAGCCATAGACATCACCCTTTAAGTGCACAAGCCATAGACATCACCCTCTAAGTGCACAAGCCATAGACATCACCCTCTAAGTGCACAAGCCATAGGTATCACCCTCTAAGTGCACAAGCCATAGACATCACCCTCTAAGTGCACAAGCCATAGACATCACCCTTTAAGTGCACACGCCATAGACATCACCCGTTAAGTGCACAAGCCCACAAGCTATAGACATCACCCTTTAAGTGCACACACCATAGACATCACCCTTTAAGTGCACAAGCCATAGACATCACCCTCTAAGTGCACAAGCCATAGACATCACCCTCTAAGTGCACAAGCCATAGACATCACCCTTTAAGTGCACACGCCATAGACATCACCCGTTAAGTGCACAAGCCCACAAGCTATAGACATCACCCTTTAAGTGCACACACCATAGACATCACCCTTTAAGTTCACACGCCATAGACATCACCCGTTAAGTGCACAAGCCATAGACATCACCCGTTAAGTGCACAAGCCATAGACATCACCCTCTAAGTGCACAAGCCATAGACATCACCCTCTAAGTGCACAAGCCATAGACATCACCCTCTAAGTGCACAAGCCATAGACATCACCCTCTAAGTGCACAAGCCATAGCCATCACCCTCTAAGTGCACAAGCCATAGGTATCACCCTTTAAGTGCACAAGCCATAGACATCACCCTTTAAGTGCACAAGCCATAGACATCACCCTCTAAGTGCACAAGCCATAGACATCACCCTCTAAGTGCACAAGCCATATACATCACCCTTTAAGTGCACAAGCCATAGACATCACCCTTTAAGTTCACACGCCATAGACATCACCCGTTAAGTGCACAAGCCATAGACATCACCCTTTAAGTGCACACGCCATAGACATCACCCTCTAAGTGCACAAGCCATAGACATCACCCTCTAAGTGCACAAGCCATAGACATCACCCTCTAAGTGCACAAGCCATAGACATCACCCTCTAAGTGCACAAGCCATAGACATCACCCTCTAAGTGCACAAGCCATAGACATCACCCTTTAAGTGCACAAGCCATATACATCACCCTTTAAGTGCACAAGCCATAGACATCACCCTTTAAGTTCACACGCCATAGACATCACCCGTTAAGTGCACAAGCCATAGACATCACCCTTTAAGTGCACACGCCATAGACATCACCCTCTAAGTGCACAAGCCATAGACATCACCCTCTAAGTGCACAAGCCATAGACATCACCCTCTAAGTGCACAAGCCATAGACATCACCCTCTAAGTGCACAAGCCATAGACATCACCCTCTAAGTGCACAAGCCATAGACATCACCCTCTAAGTGCACAAGCCATAGACATCACCCTCTAAGTGCACAAGCCATAGCCATCACCCTCTAAGTGCACAAGCCATAGGTATCACCCTTTAAGTGCACAAGCCATAGACATCACCCTTTAAGTGCACAAGCCATAGACATCACCCTCTAAGTGCACAAGCCATAGACATCACCCTCTAAGTGCACAAGCCATATACATCACCCTTTAAGTGCACAAGCCATAGACATCACCCTTTAAGTTCACACGCCATAGACATCACCCGTTAAGTGCACAAGCCATAGACATCACCCTTTAAGTGCACACGCCATAGACATCACCCTCTAAGTGCACAAGCCATAGACATCACCCTCTAAGTGCACAAGCCATAGACATCACCCTCTAAGTGCACAAGCCATAGACATCACCCTCTAAGTGCACAAGCCATAGACATCACCCTCTAAGTGCACAAGCCATAGACATCACCCTTTAAGTGCACAAGCCATAGACATCACCCTTTAAGTTCACACGCCATAGACATCACCCGTTAAGTGCACACGCCATAGACATCACCCTTTAAGTGCATACGCCATAGACATCACCCTTTAAGTGCACACGCCATAGACATCACCCGTTAAGTGCACACGCCATAGACATCACCCTTTAAGTGCACACGCCATAGACATCACCCGTTAAGTGCACACGCCATAGACATCACCCGTTAAGTGCACACGCCATAGACATCACCCGTTAAGTGCACACGCCATAGACATCACCCGTTAAGTGCACACGCCATAGACATCACCCGTTAAGTGCACACGCCATAGACATCACCCTTTAAGTGCACACGCCATAGACATCACCACTCTGTGGAGTCACATACAATGGGCAGGATGCAATGGGCATTGTACATGAGCCGCACTGGGGACAAGCGGAAACAGTCAGGAGATTTCATGCACTACTGACAGTGCACTGTACTAAATGTCAGGAGTGAACTGTAAATGTAGGTCCTATAAACAACACTGAGGTGCTGCTGCTGCCGCTGCCATCTACTGGCCAATTGTATCATAACTGCTGGAGAATATGAGTGGGTGCACAAAGACCTTTTGGACTTGTAACAAAGAGATTTTCCAGGTTAAATATATTCATCATCTTAACATATTATATGTCTTCAAAATTAGATCGATGGAGGTCTGATATCCAGCACTAACAATGATCAGATGTTTGCAGCAGCGTCTGGAGGTAAAACAATAAACAGAGCATGTAGCAGAGGCCATGTCTAGTAGAGTAGACTCCATTCACTTCATAGACAGAAGCACCGACTATGCTGCCAGAAACATAGCCAGCATCTATCCTGTGTGCATGACATAAGGAAACAAAAAGACCTCAAGCATTAGCTAATGATGTCAAGGAATTCACCGGAGCAGAGGCCACATAATAATAAGAAGCCAAATAATGATTACATCCTAGAAGTAACCAAGGTCATATCATTATATACATATATACACCGTATATAACAAGATGTATGACTCATACCAGCTGTACATATATAATTATATACAGGAGATGCCCAGGTTATACCAGCTGTACATGTATCATTATATACAGGAGATGCC
Source organism: Bufo gargarizans (assembly GCF_014858855.1). NCBI lineage: Eukaryota > Metazoa > Chordata > Amphibia > Anura > Bufonidae > Bufo > Bufo gargarizans. The sequence goes on from NC_058088.1 coordinate 53,295,981, forward strand.
CAGGTTATACCAGCTGTACATATATAATTATATACAGGAGATGCCCAGGTTATACCAGCTGTACATGTATCATTATATACAGGAGATGCCCAGGTTATACCAGCTGTACATATATAATTATATACAGGAGATGCCCAGGTTATACCAGCTGTACATATATAATTATATACAGGAGATACCCAGGTTATACCAGCTGTACATATATAATTATATACAGGAGATGCCCAGGTTATACCAGCTGTACATATATAATTATATACAGGAGATACCCAGGTTATACCAGCATGGTCCATATCACTATATACAAGAAGATGTGTAACTTATACCAGCTGTACATATATAATTATATACAGGAGATACCCAGGTTATGCCAGCTGTACATGTATCATTATATACAGGAGATACCCAGGTTATACCAGCTGTACATATATAATTATATACAGGAGATGCCCAGGTTATACCAGCTGTACATATATCATTATATACAGGAGATGCCCAGGTTATACCAGCTGTACATATATCATTATATACAGGAGATGCCCAGGTTATAGCAGCATGGTCCATATCACTATATACAAGAAGATATACCTTCTCTATTTTCAGTAACTTTGCTTGCTTTTAGTGATTGAAAATAATAGTAACTTCCCGGTATTTGTTCATGAAGTAAAATGCTCGGGATGTTTAGAGCTTCCTGTAATATGGGGGACGGGATCCCATAGTGTGAGAGAGTGAACCTGCGCAGTGATCCGTGTTCTGAGGGGCTCCGGGTTGTCGGGAGTCACAGGCCTCATCTCGGGGGCTTCATTCTCCTTCACCCACAGAACTGATTGGTTCTCAAACCGATGATAAGAAAATGACAAGAAATTATTCTAAGGAAACAAGCGACAAATTCCAGGAAGATGAAGAGCAGGATCACTCCTCGCGCCACAGCTCTCCTGCTCCCCTATTCTACATCATGTCACCTGCTCTAAGCTTATCCAGAGCTTCCTTCATAATTCTGCTCGTTTCTATTTACGAGAACGCAGCTTTGTGGGAGATCCCATGACAGTGACATGTGCCCCAGTGGTGTGTAGATACAATGTATCCAAAGACTGGGCTTTGACTGAGACTAGAGTAGGGATGGCCAACCTGCGGCCCTCCAGCTGTTGCAAAACTACAACTCCCAGCATGCCCAGACTGCCTACAGCTATGAGCCTACAGCAGGGCATGGTGGGAATTGTAGTTCTACAATAGCTGGAGAGTCGCAGGTTGAGCTTCCTCAGACTAGAGGATAGGACTCATTCACGTTCAGCACAATATCCAGGGAGAAAAGGTTTTGCAAAACACTTTATTCATTAAAGTTATACTCCAGTCACATCCAGAGCTGCATTCCCAGTTCTGCTAGCTTACCCTTAAGCCTGCAGACTGGTTAGGTTCCTCCTGATGCTGGTGCATCTTCTGTGATGAGCATCGTCTGCTGAAGACGGACATGAAGAGATGCAGAATAAGGACTCACATCTCCCACAACGAAACGCAGCAATGAACATTGAACTGCTCTGAAGACACCCGAACTACCAGGAAGCTCAGGATGAGCAGCGGATACTGCAGAACTGTAAATCTGTGAGAGGACACAGCGACTAGAAATCTGAAGATGAATGAGGGCTTCTCATGTGATCCGCGGCCCTGTCTGAGATCCTGCCCCTGCGCTCCGATCTCACCTCCCCACAAACCGCATAAATCCAGCGCAGAACCCCCCAGACCTCCCAACCACAAAGATGGCGACCAATCAAGACGAGACTCTAAAGATCACACTGTCAGCATGGGAAGTATTTACAGCGCAAAGGCCAGGCAAAAATACTAATAAATCAGTAATAATGTAATATACACAGAGAGCACGTATTAGGCGTATAGGGGCTCAATACCAGAAAAAAAAAATGCTTTGAATTTTGTCCCAATTGATTGTTAATGTGGATAAAAATGAACTGAACAGAACAGAGCGCTCCAAAATGCATTCCGTTCCCAAACCGGAGAGCAAACCGCAACATAGTCTTCATCTAATGTCCTGCGTGTGGCGGCGGCGCATAGTATGGCGTCCTACAGCTGAACCACGAGGGGCTACTATCGGACAGCGAAGTAGACAATGTTTCGCTTTGTAAACACTCCAAAGATTGTTGCAAATATGTTCCTCCAGCGTTATAAGAGTAGCCTGTAGATTGGTCCCCTGAGGATTTGGCGGTGGCCAATGACACGCGTCGGGACAAGGGACGATTGTATTGATTTGATTATGGGACAATTGTGTTGAATTGAACATATTCTCTCCCTTTTCCCTTTCTGTTTCCGTATTACTTGACGAAACTGCGCAGTCACTGCCACCTGATTTAAGGACATTAAGGGATACTTAGAGAGAGAGGTGTAACAGTGAGACACAGAGGGACAGAGAGGGACAGAGAGGGACACAGAGGGACACAGAGGGACGAAGAGGGACAGAGAGGGACAGAGAGGGACAGAGAGGGACACAGAGGGACACAGAGGGACAGAGAGGGACACAGAGGGACAGAGAGGGACACAGAGGGACACAGAGGGACACAGAGGGACACAGAGGGACAGAGAGGGACACAGAGGGACAGAGAGGGACACAGAGGGACAGAGAGGGACACAGAGGGACAGAGAGGGACAGAGAGGGACAGAGAGGGACAGAGAGGGACACAGAGGGACACAGAGGGACAGAGAGGGACACAGAGGGACAGAGAGGGACAGAGAGGGACACAGAGGGACACAGAGGGACACAGAGGGACAGAGAGGGACACAGAGGGACAGAGAGGGACACAGAGGGACACAGAGGGACACAGAGGGACGAAGAGGGACAGAGAGGGACGAAGAGGGACAGAGAGGGACACAGAGGGACAGAGAGGGACACAGAGGGACAGACACCCAGTATCTTAGTCTCTCCAACATCTACCCCGTGGACTCGCTGTTATCTGTAGACCATATAACTATCGGGTGGCAGCTAGCGGTCGCACCCCCTTCATTTTGGTGCGACCCCTGTTTATACCTTTTTTGTAGTAATTTTTATATCTGGGCCTATTCATTTTAATGAGCTATTGATTAAATGTTACGTTTTAATTGCGGTCACTTATGTGAAATTGATATAATGTAATATATACAGAGAACACGTATTACATGTACTATACTATAATCTCATATACAAACCGGATTCCCAAAAAGTTGGGACACTAAACAAATTGTGAATAAAAACTGAATGCAATGATGTGGAGACGGCAAATGTCAATATTTTATTTGTAATAGAACGTAGATGACGGATCAAACGTTTAATCCGAGTAAATGTATCATTTTAAAGGAAAAATACGTTGATTAAAATTTTCACGGTGTCAACAAATCCCCAAAAAGTTGGGACAAGTAGCAATAAGAGGCTGGAAAAAGTACATTTGAGCATAACGAAGAGCTGGAAGACCAATTAACACTAATTAGGTCAATTGGCAACATGATTGGGTATAAAAAGAGCTTCTCAGAGCGGCCGTGTCTCTCAGAAGCCAAGATGGGTAGAGGATCACCAATTCCCACAATGTTGTGCAGAAAGATAGTGGAGCAATATCAGAAAGGTGTTACCCAGCGAAACATTGCAAAGACTTTGCATCTATCATCATCAACTGTGCAGAACATCATCCGAAGAGTCAGAGAATCTGGAACAATCTCTGTGCGTAAGGGTCAAGGGCGTAAAACCATACTGGATGCCCGTGATCTCCGAGCCCTTAAACGACACTGCACCACAAACAGGAATGCTACTGTAAAGGAAATCCCAGAATGGGCTCAGGAATACTTCCAGAAACCATTGTCAGTGACCACAATCCACCGTGCCATCCGCCGCTGCCAGCTGAAACTCTACAGTGCAAAGAAGAAGCCATTTCTAAGCAAGATCCACAAGCTCAGGCGTTTTCACTGGGCCAGGGATCATTTACAATGGAGTGTGGCAAAATGGAAGACTGTTCTGTGGTCAGACGAGTCACGATTCAAAGTTCTTTTTGGAAATCTGGGACGCCATGTCATCCGGACCAAAGAGGACAAGGACAACCCAAGTTGTTATCAACGCTCAGTTCAGAAGCCTGCATCTCTGATGGTATGGGGTGGCATGAGTGCGTGTGGCATGGGCAGCTTGCATGTCTGGAAAGGCACCATCAATGCAGAAAAATATATTCAGGTTCTAGAACAACATCTGCTCCCATCCAGACGTCATCTCTTACAGGGAAGACCCTGCATTTTTCAACAAGATAATGCCAGACCACATTCTGCATCAATCACAACATCATGGCTGCGTAGGAGAAGGATCCGGGGACTGAAATGGCCGGTCTGCAGTCCAGATCTTTCACCTATAGAGAACATTTGGCGCATCATAAAGAGGAAGGTGCAACAAAGAAGGCCCAAGACGATGGAACAGTTAGAGGCCTGTATTAGACAAGAATGGGAGAGCATTCCTATTTCTAAACTGGAGAAACTGGTCTCCTCGGTCCCCAGACGTCTGCTGAGTGTTGTAAGAAGAAGGGGAGATGCCACACAGCGGGGAAAATGGCCTTGTCCCAACTTTTTGGGGATTTGTTGACACCATGAAATTCTGATTCAACATATTTCTCCCTTAAAATGGTACATTTTCTCAGTTTAAACTTTTGTTCCGTGATTTATGTTCTATTCTGAATAAAATATTAGAAGTTGGCGCCTCCACATCATTGCATTCAGTTTTTATTCACGATTTGTAGAGTGTCCCAACTTTTTGGGAATCCGGTTTGTATACAGAGAACACGTATTACATGTACTATACTATAATCTCATATATACAGAGAACACGTATTACATGTACTATACTATAATGTAATATACACTGTGGGGATTCGCTCTGGTGGACAGGGTGTGCAGACGCAGTACAGAGGCAAACTACCAGTTCTTAAATCAAACTTCCGTGTTTATTCACACATGAAGCAAAAACAGAACGTCACTTTGCAGTCTTGGTGTTGGTTCACACACAATGGAAAGTCCACATAGCAAAAAGTCACCTTGTTGGCAGTTCTGCCTCCAGCCGTCCATAGCCGGCCTTTAGGGGGCCCGTTTTTCCTTACAGACGGGTCTCAGCCTCCAGCACGGCACAAGCCTCAGATCCCAGCACACACACCTCCTGAGCTCCACTGTCAGACTGGATCATGGGGAGTATCACCCACCCAGCACTTTGACTACTCCCAGTAAGAGCCGTCCCGGATCAGCTATACAGCCATACTAAGTATTAAGGTGTCAAACAGCAACAGCCGCTGACAAATAAAAACCGGTTCTTACTCCACTGAGGCCAGGAACCTCAGTGACACGTACCTATCATCCACGATGATTCCTTGTACCTTCTTACATACCTCCCCCCTTTGTTCAACCCTGAGAGGGTGAACACTTGCCAGACAGTGTACCCGGGACAGGGCATCCGCATTTCCCTGCAAGCGGCCTGCCCTATGTTCCACTGTGAACTTGAAGCTCTGTAACGACAAGAACCACCTGGTGACCCGAGCGTTCCTCTCCTTGGCCTGGCTCATCCACTTGAGAGGATAGTGGTCGGTCACCAGACAGAACTTTCTCCCCAAAAGATAATAGCGGAGAGACGCGAGTGCCCATTTGATGGCCAGGCACTCTCTCTCCACTATACTGTACCGGGTCTCCGCTGGAGAGAGTTTGCGGCTCTGTCCTGAGAGAGTACAGCTCTGAGGCCTACTTCAGAGGCATCGGTCTGTACCACAAACTCCCTCTTGAAGTCAAGTGTCGCCAAAACCGGTGACCCGCACAAGACCGACCTTAATGTGGAAAAAGCTTTTTCCGCCTGTTCATTCCCGCGGACTATCACAGACTTCCGTCCATTCAAAAGCCCTGTCAACAGAGCCGCTAAAGTGGCAAATTGGGGGACGAATCTCATGTAATAGCCCACCATTCACAGGAATGACTTTACTTGCCTCGTGGTGACAGGTCGGGGTCAATTCCGAATCGCCTCTATTTTGTTCACTTGGGGTTTGATGACTCCGCGTCCAATGACGTACCCCAGGTACTTAGTCTCCTCTAACCCTATCGCACACTATTTTGGGTTAGCGGTCAGTCCAGCCTTCCTAAGGGAGTCCGCTACAGCCTGCACTTTGGGTAGGTGACTTTTCCAGTCGGTGCTATGGATAACGATATCATCCAGGTATGCCGAGGCGTACTGACGATGTGGACGAAGCACAATGTCCATGAGCCGTTGAAAAGTGGCGGGGGCGCCATGCAGACCAAAGGGTAACAACTTGTACTGATACAGCCCTCAGGCGTGATGAAGGCAGTTTTCTCTTTGGCAGCCTCCGTTAAGGGCACCTGCCAGTACCGTTTGGTGAGGTCCAAAACAGAAAAATACCGGGCTTGTCCTAACCTCTCAATAAGCTCATCCACCCGGGGCATGGGATACGCATCGAATTTGGAAATCTCGTTCAGTTTACGAAAATCGTTACAGAACCGGAGTGTCCCCTCCGGCTTGGGTATCAGTACTATAGGACTGGCCCACTTACTTTTAGACTCCTCAATGGCGTCTAGCCCCAGCATCATCTGCACCTCCTCCGATATGGCTTGTCACCGAGCCTCGGGCACCCGGTATGGTTTTTGCCAGACTTTCGCCTGAGGCTCAGTGACAATGTCATGCTGGATGAACTCCCTGGCCTCCTGAGCCTGTTTGGAGGAGAGGCTGTCAGCAGTTCTTACTGTGGCAGCCGCTTCCCTTGCTTCAGACAGAGGGGCCGGTACCTTTTCTAGAAAACCCGGCCGCGGGCTGTCTTCAGTACAGATTTCCCGATCTATCCACAGTTTTTGTAAATTCACATGGTAAACCTGCTCCGGCTTTCGCCACCCTGGCTGGTGTACCTTGTAATTTACCTCTCCAATTTTTTCAAGTAGCTCGTAGGGCCCCTGCCACCTGGCTACGAACTTACTGTCCACGGTCGGCACCAGAACCAAAACCCGATCACCCGGGTTAAAGACCCAGGCCTGCCGATTATAGACCCGATTCTGGGCTCGCTGAGCGGCCTCCATATGCTCCCTAAAAAGAGGCAAAATGGTCTCTATCCACTGTTGCATCTGGGTAACGTACTCAATGACACTTCTATGTGGAGTGGGTTGTTGTTCCCAGGCCTCTTTGGCCACATCCGACCGCGAGGGTGTCTGCCATAAAGCAGTTCAAAGGGCACCTCTCGCACTGCGAACATGAGATAGGGCAGAAAGAGGTCCCAGTCCTTCCCATCTTTAGACACCGCTCTTTTTTAACATGGTTTTTAATGTTTTAATAAACCTTTCAGCCAGTCCGTCCGTTTGTGGATGGTAAATGGACGGCCGTAACTGTTTGATATGCAGCAACTTACAGTTCCCCCATGACCCTAGACATAAAAGGGGTCCCCTGGTTGGTCAGACCCTCTTTAGGTAGCCCCACTCGGGAGAACAGTTCTATTTACTCCTCAGCTATAAGTTTAGCGGATGTATATCGCAGTGGCACCGCCTCCGGGTACCGAGTGGCGTAGTCTAGGACAACCAGGAGGTGTTGGTGACCTCTAGCGGACTTCGGTACTGGGCCTACTAGGTCCATCGCGATTCGCTCACGCGGTACCTCGATGATCGGGAGAGGTACTAAGGGACTGCGGAACAGGTGCTGGGGGCTAGTTGTTTGGCAGGTCGGGTAAGACAGTCTAAACACAGTCTAAACACCCTGTCTAAACACACTGGGCCAGTAAAACCGTTGTAGTATCCGGTCCTGTGTCTTCTGCAGTCCCAGATGCCCCCGAGAACATGTCGGGCTAACTCTAACACGAGTGTGCGATAAGCCCGGGGCACCACTAACTGATAAGCCTGGGGCACCACTAACACAACGGATTCACCTTGCAGCCGATTTACCCGATACAACATATCCTGATGGACCACAAAATGCGGGAACACCGACTCTGCCCCTGGTTGTTGGTGTTCACCATCTACTATTAATACATTTTCCCCAAGCGCAGGATAGGGTTGGGGTCCCGGTGTTGTGCAGTACCAAAATTATCCCCGGAGACAGTGAGGTCGGCCAGCTCAGGCCCCGGCGGCAGGTCCTCCACGTCTCCCACCATTACACTCAGTGGGGTTGTCTCCCCCTCTTCCACCGAAGTGGCGGTCACCCCTACCGCTGGCCCTTCAGGCTCGGGTTCTTAGGGTTCTGGCCTCCCCCCAGAGCAAGGCCACTCTGCTGGGGCTACCCCTGTCTCATAGCTATCAGTATATTACATGTACTATACTATGTAATATATACAGAGAGCACGTATTACATGTACTATACTATAATGTAATATATACAGAGAGCACGTATTACATGTACTATACTATAATCTCATATATACAGAGAACACGTATTACATGTACTATACTATAATCTCATATATACAGAGAACACGTATTACATGTACTATACTATAATGTAATATATACAGAGAGCACGTATTACATGTACTATACTATAATGTAATATACACAGAGAGCACGTATTACATGTACTATACTATAATCTCATATATACAGAGAACACGTATTACATGTACTATACTATAATCTCATATATACAGAGAACACGTATTACATGTACTATACTATAATGTAATATATACAGAGAGCACGTATTACATGTACTATACTATAATGTAATATATACAGAGAGCACGTATTACATGTACTATACTATAATCTCATATATACAGAGAACACGTATTACATGTACTATACTATAATGTAATATACACAGAGAGCACGTATTACATGTACTATACTATAATGTAATATATACAGAGAGCACATATTACATGTACTATACTATAATCTCATATATACAGAGAACACGTATTACATGTACTATACTATAATGTAATATATACAGAGAGCACATATTACATGTACTATACTATAATCTCATATATACAGAGAACACGTATTACATGTACTATACTATAATGTAATATATACAGAGAACACGTATTACATGTACTATACTATAATGTAATATATACAGAGAGAACACGTATTACATGTACTATACTATAATGTAATATATACAGAGAGCACGTATTACATGTACTATACTATAATGTAATATACACAGAGAGCACGTATTACATGTACTATACTATAATGTAATATATACAGAGAACACGTATTACATGTACTATACTATAATCTCATATATACAGAGAACACGTATTACATGTACTATACTATAATGTAATATATACAGAGAGCACGTATTACATGTACTATACTATAATGTAATATATACAGAGAGCACGTATTACATGTACTATACTATAATGTAATATACACAGAGAACACGTATTACATGTACTATACTATAATGTAATATATACAGAGAACACGTATTACATGTACTATACTATAATGTAATATACACAGAGAACACGTATTACATGTACCTATACTATAATGTAATATATACAGAGAACACGTATTACATGTACTATACTATAATGTAATATATACAGAGAGCACGTATTACATGTACTATACTATAATGTAATATACAGAGAACACGTATTACATGTACTATACTATAATGTAATATATACAGAGAGCACGTATTACATGTACTATACTATAATGTAATATACACAGAGAGCACGTATTACATGTACTATACTATAATCTCATATATACAGAGAGCACGTATTACATGTACTATACTATAATGTAATATATACAGAGAGCACGTATTACATGTACTATACTATAATGTAATATATACAGAGAACACGTATTACATGTACTATACTATAATGTAATATATACAGAGAACACGTATTACATGTACTATACTATAATGTAATATACACAGAGAGCACGTATTACATGTACTATACTATAATGTAATATATACAGAGAGCACGTATTACATGTACTATACTATAATGTAATATATACACAGAGAACACGTATTACATGTACTATACTATAATGTAATATATACAGAGAGCACGTATTACATGTACTATACTATAATGTAATATATACAGAGAACACGTATTACATGTACTATACTATAATGTAATATATACAGAGAACACGTATTACATGTACTATACTATAATGTAATATACACAGAGAACACGTATTACATGTACTATACTATAATGTAATATATACAGAGAACACGTATTACATGTACTATACTATAATGTAATATATACAGAGAGCACGTATTACATGTACTATACTATAATGTAATATATACAGAGAACACGTATTACATGTACTATACTATAATGTAATATACAGAGAACACGTATTACATGTACTATACTATAATGTAATATACAGAGAACACGTATTACATGTACTATACTATAATGTAATATATACAGAGAACACGTATTACATGTACTATACTATAATGTAATATATACAGAGAACACGTATTACATGTACTATACTATAATGTAATATATACAGAGAGCACGTATTACATGTACTATACTATAATGTAATATATACAGAGAGCACGTATTACATGTACTATACTATAATGTAATATATACAGAGAACACGTATTACATGTACTATACTATAATGTAATATACACAGAGAGCACGTATTACATGTACTATACTATAATGTAATATATACAGAGAACACGTATTACATGTACTATACTATAATCTCATATATACAGAGAGCACGTATTACATGTACTATACTATAATGTAATATATACAGAGAGCACGTATTACATGTACTATACTATAATGTAATATACACAGAGAACACGTATTACATGTACTATACTATAATGTAATATATACAGAGAGCACGTATTACATGTACTATACTATAATGTAATATACACAGAGAGCACGTATTACATGTACTATACTATAATGTAATATATACAGAGAACACGTATTACATGTACTATACTATAATGTAATATATACAGAGAACACGTATTACATGTACTATACTATAATGTAATATATACAGAGAGAACACGTATTACATGTACTATACTATAATGTAATATATACAGAGAACACGTATTACATGTACTATACTATAATGTAATATATACAGAGAGCACGTATTACATGTACTATACTATAATGTAATATACAGAGAACACGTATTACATGTACTATACTATAATGTAATATATACAGAGAACACGTATTACATGTACTATACTATAATGTAATATATACAGAGAGCACGTATTACATGTACTATACTATAATGTAATATATACAGAGAGCACGTATTACATGTACTATACTATAATGTAATATATACAGAGAGCACGTATTACATGTACTATACTATAATGTAATATACACAGAGAACACGTATTACATGTACTATACTATAATGTAATATATACAGAGAGCACGTATTACATGTACTATACTATAATGTAATATACACAGAGAACACGTATTACATGTACTATACTATAATGTAATATATACAGAGAGCACGTATTACATGTACTATACTATAATGTAATATATACAGAGAGCACGTATTACATGTACTATACTATAATGTAATATACACAGAGAACACGTATTACATGTACTATACTATAATGTAATATACACAGAGAACACGTATTACATGTACTATACTATAATGTAATATACACAGAGAACACGTATTACATGTACTATACTATAATGTAATATATACAGAGAACACGTATTACATGTACTATACTGTAACGGCACCGTTTCAGCAGACAAGGGGTTAAAGTCCGCTTAGACGATATGCCCCTTTCCGAGAGACAGGCACAGCTACTGCAGAACACCAACCTCCCGAACTGGATACAAAATAGCACTCCAAACTGGAACCTCACAAGTAGCTGTCAGTCAGACGAACAGGAAAAGCGTATCCGTCAGCTTACACTCCTGGCAATCAGTCTCCAACAGCATACAGGGAATCCCCCAATAACGAGACAAGGCTCCGTGTTGAGGGTCAAGCAGTGATCTGAAGTGCTGGCACACCCAGCCTGGTTTTTATTACAGTTTTTGCAGATACAGGACAGATACAACATATCCCCACAATGCATCATGGTTTCCTCCCCTCTGTCCCGGAGACGACCGAACACAATCCAATTATCTCTCAGGACAAAGGGGAGACACCAATACACACGTGGAGACAACAGGACAGGAATCACCACCCAAACACACAATGGCACACCCCCACAGCAAACACAGACATGTAACATATCCCCAGATAGCTCAAGTCTGAGTGCATATCATTAGGTGAATGGCACTCAGAATACACGAATACAATACTATTAGCTATCTGGGTGCCCTCACATAACATACAATTTAACCGAACGCATAATAACATAAAATACAATTCTACAGACAGATTTAAGCTGTGCGGCCGGTCTGTCTTCTCCTTTACAGTTACTATGGGCCATAATCCTGAGGCAAGAGGCTTTTAAACAGCCCTCTCCAAAACCCAGTGGCGAGGTTGGTTTCGCCACACATCTCCCCCCCCCAGGGAAGACTAACCAGATACCTGACCTCACGCCGGTCGGTACCTGAGTTAGTCTGGCAGGCCACCCACAACAAAATACTGGACCTGCTGAATTTCGTAGCATGTCTCTGTCCAGTGAATCCACCAAAGTTATGTTGGAAGCTGGTACTCCCGGTCTCTGTGTTGCTCCCTGGTTTGGAGTGGAGGTTGCTTTGTGGGCAGGGATCAGCGGTACTCAGCCCTGGTGCCAGCGCTACCACGGAAGAAGCCTGGTTGGAGCCTGGTTGTTGGAGGGGGAGACCGACTGTCTCTACCCCCTGTGCTGTAAGTGCAGAGACCACGGTCCCATCTGCACTGTTGTGGGGCTTACTGTCTCCCCCTGGTGCGTTAAGCTGCCGCTGGGGAGAGGGGGTAGCGAGCTCCTCTCCCATACATACTTCCAGCCGCTGGGGAGAGTGACCGACCGCCTCCGCTCCCAATACAGTGTCCTGCTGCTGGGGAAAGGAGACTGGGCTCTCTATTCCCTGTAGGACACTCTGCCGATGGGGGACAGGACCGACTGTCTCTGCCCCCTGTAACTCCGCCTGCCGCTGGGGAATGGAGACTCGGCTCCCAATTCCCAAAAAATCATGCTGCTGCTGGGGGGCAGGAACAACTACCTCTGCCCCCTGTAACTCAGCCTGCCGCTGGGGAGGGAGGCCGTTGCTCTCCTCTCCCTGCATTTCACACTGCCTTCCCGGCATATCACTCTGCTGCTGGGGGGCAGGAACAACTACCTCTGCCCCCTGTAACTCAGCCTGCCGCTGGGGAGGGAGGCCGCTGCTCTCCCCTCCCTGCACTTCACACTGCCTTCCCGGCATATCACTCTGCTGCTGGGGGGCAGGAACAACTACCTCTGCCCCCTGTAACTCAGCCTGCCGCTGGGGAGGGAGGCCGCTGCTCTCCCCTCCCTGCACTTCACACTGCCGCTGGGGAATGGAGACTGGGCTCCCACTGTCCCGCAACCGTAACTTCCGATGGAGGTCCACCCAATGTGGCAGCTGACCGTCACCTTCTGCCCGGTATAGTAGGGTCGTAGACACTAGATTCCTCACGAACTTCACGTATTTCTCACCTGGATTGGGTCCGAAGAAGTTCAGCCGCAACCACATCATACGGTCAAATTCCTCCACAGAGTATCTGTACTCCACTGCTGGTTCCATCCTGGTGCTTTTAGGGTCACTGTACTGAGACATGCGTTGCCCTTAAATTGTAGAATCCACAGAAATGGTGTCTCCTGTAGCTGTCCTTCTGGCTGTAGGAACGATCCCGCTGCTTGCCACCAATGTAACGGCACGTTTCAGCAGACAAGGGGTTAAAATCCGTTTAGGCGATATGCCCCTTTCCGAGAGACAGGCACAGCTACTGCAGAACACCAAACTCCCGAACTGGATACCAACTAGCACTCCAAACTGGAACCTCACGAATAGCTGTCAGGAGACGAACAGGAAAAGCGTATCCGTCAGCTTACACTCCTGGCAATCAGTCTCCAACAGCATACAGGGAATCCCCCAATAACGAGACAAGGCTCCGTGTTGAGGGTCAAGCAGTGGTCTGATGTGCTGGCACACCCAGCCTGGTTTTTATTACAGTTTTTGCAGATACAGGACAGATACAACATATCCCCACAATGCATCATGGTTTCCTCCCCTCTGTCCCGGAGACGACCGAACACAATCCAATTATCTCTCAGGACAAAGGGGAGATCACCAATACACATGTGGAGACAACAGGACAGGAATCACCACCCAAACACACAATGGCACACCCCCACAGCAAACACAGACATTTAACATATCCCCAGATAGCTCAAGTCTGAGTGCATATCATTAGGTGAATGGCACTCAGAATACACAAATACAATAATATTAGCTATCTGGGTGCCCTCACATAACATACAATTTAACCGAACGCATAATAACATAAAACACAATTCTACAGACAGATTTAACCTGTGCGGCCGGTCTGTTTTCTCCTTTACAGTTACTATGGGCCATAATCCTGAGGCAAGAGGCTTTTAAACAGTCCTCTCCAAAACCCAGTGGCGAGGTTGGTTTCGCCACATATACTATAATGTAATATACACAGAGAGCACGTATTACATGTACTATACTATAATGTAATATACAGAGAACACGTATTACATGTACTATACTATAATGTAATATATACAGAGAGCACATATTACATGTACTATACTATAATGTAATATATACAGAGAACACGTATTACATGTACTATACTATAATCTCATATATACAGAGAGCACGTATTACATGTACTATACTATAATGTAATATACAGAGAACACGTATTACATGTACTATACTATAATGTAATATATACAGAGAGCACGTATTACATGTACTATACTATAATGTAATATATACACAGAGAACACGTATTACATGTACTATACTATAATGTAATATATACAGAGAGCACGTATTACATGTACTATACTATAATGTAATATATACAGAGAACACGTATTACATGTACTATACTATAATGTAATATACAGAGAACACGTATTACATGTACTATACTATAATGTAATATATACAGAGAGCACGTATTACATGTACTATACTATAATGTAATATATACAGAGAGCACGTATTACATGTACTATACTATAATGTAATATATACAGAGAGAACACGTATTACATGTACTATACTATAATGTAATATACACAGAGAGCACGTATTACATGTACTATACTATAATCTCATATATACAGAGAGCACGTATTACATGTACTATACTATAATGTAATATATACAGAGAGCACGTATTACATGTACTATACTATAATGTAATATATACAGAGAGCACGTATTACATGTACTATACTATAATGTAATATATACAGAGAACACGTATTACATGTACTATACTATAATGTAATATATACAGAGAACACGTATTACATGTACTATACTATAATGTAATATATACAGAGAACACGTATTACATGTACTATACTATAATCTCATATATACAGAGAGCACGTATTACATGTACTATACTATAATGTAATATATACAGAGAGCACGTATTACATGTACTATACTATAATGTAATATACACAGAGAACACGTATTACATGTACTATACTATAATGTAATATATACAGAGAGCACGTATTACATGTACTATACTATAATGTAATATATACAGAGAGCACGTATTACATGTACTATACTATAATGTAATATATACAGAGAACACGTATTACATGTACTATACTATAATGTAATATATACAGAGAACACGTATTACATGTACTATACTATAATGTAATATATACAGAGAACACGTATTACATGTACTATACTATAATGTAATATATACAGAGAGCACGTATTACATGTACTATACTATAATGTAATATACAGAGAACACGTATTACATGTACTATACTATAATGTAATATATACAGAGAGCACGTATTACATGTACTATACTATAATGTAATATACACAGAGAGCACGTATTACATGTACTATACTATAATGTAATATATACAGAGAACACGTATTACATGTACTATACTATAATCTCATATATACAGAGAACACGTATTACATGTACTATACTATAATGTAATATACACAGAGAGCACGTATTACATGTACTATACTATAATGTAATATATACAGAGAGAACACGTATTACATGTACTATACTATAATGTAATATATACAGAGAACACGTATTACATGTACTATACTATAATGTAATATATACAGAGAGCACGTATTACATGTACTATACTATAATGTAATATACACAGAGAACACGTATTACATGTACTATACTATAATGTAATATACACAGAGAGCACGTATTACATGTACTATACTATAATGTAATATACACAGAGAGCACATATTACATGTACTATACTATAATGTAATATATACAGAGAGCACGTATTACATGTACTATACTATAATCTCATATATACAGAGAACACGTATTACATGTACTATACTATAATCTCATATATACAGAGAGCACGTATTACATGTACTATACTATAATGTAATATACACAGAGAACACGTATTACATGTACTATACTATAATGTAATATACACAGAGAGCACGTATTACATGTACTATACTATAATGTAATATACACAGAGAGCACATATTACATGTACTATACTATAATGTAATATATACAGAGAGCACGTATTACATGTACTATACTATAATCTCATATATACAGAGAACACGTATTACATGTACTATACTATAATCTCATATATACAGAGAGCACGTATTACATGTACTATACTATAATGTAATATATACAGAGAGCACGTATTACATGTACTATACTATAATGTAATATATACAGAGAGAACACGTATTACATGTACTATACTATAATCTCATATATACAGAGAGCACGTATTACATGTACTATACTATAATGTAATATATACTTAGAGAGGAAATATTTACACTACAATCTAATATATGCAGATAGGAAAGATAACATGTGTTATCCCTAAATACACTACAATGTAATAATTAGAGAGTAAACAGTGTGATATCCTATAATATGTGCAGTGTATACACAGAAACCTGCAAACAGCACATATCATATAACCATCAGATAATAGTAACGATTCTGTCGAGAGATACTCCATCTGGATACACTGCATGGACGGCACATATACACTGCTCGGACGGCACATACACTGCATGGACGGCGCACATATACACTGCATGGACGGAACACATACACTGCATGGACGGCACATACACTGCATGGACGGCGCACATACACTGCATGGACGGCACATATACACTGCATGGACGGCACATATACACTGCATGGACGGCACATATACACTGCATGGACGGCACATATACACTGCATGGACGGCACATACACTGCTCGGACGGCACATACACTGCTCGGACGGCACATATACACTGCATGGACGGTGCACATACACTGCATGGACGGCACATACACTGCTCGGATGGCACATGCACTGCTCGGACGGCACATACACTGCTCGGACGGCACATACACTGCTCGGACGGCACATACACTGCATGGACGGCGCACATACACTGTATGGACGGCACATACACTGCTCGGACGGCACATACACTGCATGGACGGCGCATATACACTGCATGGACGGCGCACATACACTGCATGGACGGCGCACATACACTGCATGGACGGCACATACACTGCTCGGACGGCACATACACTGCATGGACGGCGCACATACACTGCTCGGACGGCACATACACTGCATGGACGGCACATACACTGCTCGGACGGCGCACATACACTGCTCGGACGGCACATACACTGCATGGACGGCGCACATACACTGCTCGGACGGCACATACACTGCATGGACGGCACATACACTGCATGGACGGCGCACATACACTGCTCGGACAGCACATACACTGCATGGACGGCGCACATACACTGCATGGACGGCACATACACTGCTCGGACGGCACATACACTGCATGGACGGCGCACATACACTGCATGGACGGCACACATACACTGCATGGACGGCACACATACACTGCATGGACGGCACACATACACTGCATGGACGGCACACATACACTGCATGGACGACACACATACAACTGCATGGACGGCGCACATACAACTGCATGGACGGCGCACATACACTGCATGGACGGCACACATACACTGCATGGACGGCACAGTTCACACTATGAGAACTACCATTGGCCACCATCAGAAACCCGAGCAGCCAACACCTGGAGGCAAGATGCAGATCAGCCCCATGCGTGTCACGTGAGGGCACAGGGTAGATTATAGGTCACATATATATATATCTACCATGTGTATACAGAGGCGTCTATTGCTGGGTGCCTGTGTGACAAGAATATGTTCATGTGAGAATATGGGTGAGAGTTGATATATTGTATCGTCCTAGATATTGTATGACGGTATTATATAACACGTCCATCACATACCGTCACACACCTCACCTTGCACTCTACACGCTGATAACTGATATTTTCTACATTTTCTCATTTCTAACATTTCTATAGCACCGACATATTGTGCTGCGCTGCTGTCTGTCAGCAGGAGCCATCAGCAGCCACCAGGTCGGCACGGCTGAGAGCCTGCCCTGAGCTGGAGATTCCCACACAGCCCGGCAGCCAATGACAGCCGCTGCAATCACTATATGATATGTCATGTATCCAATGACGGGAGCTGCCAATTATCACCTGCCACTTATTATATCACCCAGCGCCAACCCTACAACACTCACAGCAATTTCTGTGACTTCCAGGTATTTCCCCAAAGAAACAATACATGGGCTCCATAGTCTGCAGGCAGAGCGCTGTCCGGGGTGCTGATCCATAGGACCTGCTCATGGTGCATGGGAGACCCCCACACCCCTCCGATCAGGGGGCACCAATGTGACAGCGTGACTCCGGGTCTATCTGCTTAACCAGCCTCCAGAGCAGCAGCTGTGACTCCCACTACCTGCCATCTATCCACAGCTCCTGCCAAGCGCCTGCTTATATATAGCCCCACATTATAGGATCCATACAGCCCAGTCTGCGCATAGACGGGTCAGCAAGATGCAAGAAAATGGTACCATACCTTTCATCCAGTCTACCACTTGCTTGGCGCTCCACTTGCTAATGGGTTCCATTACTAAAGCCATCCCACAGTGAGTTTATTAGTCACCCAGATGCAGAGAGAAAAGCAGCAGCAAAGCACACAGATAGCGGGGGTCTCTTCAGAGCATGGCTGGATGGGAGAGCCAGGAGGATGCAGTCTACAGCCAAGATGCAGCCCTGTCCCTCCAGGATTCGCCTGCACTGATTCAGTAATGTATAAAATTACACTGCCTGATGTGCTCTAGCACCTCCCCCACTGCACACAGGCTGCCTGGAGCACGGGGAGCGCGGGGAGCAATGCTGCAGTACAGTGCAAATGTGTGCTCATGCTTCTCGTCACAGCAGCAGCTCGCCACAACGCCACTACTACTACTACAACCACCACCCGGTGCATGTGGGTGAAAATGGCAGCAGCAGCACTGGAGTCCTGACATCCCTCTCTCCAGCAGGAGGGAAAGATGGGGAGGGGGTCACACTCAACCCAGCCCAGCAAGGAGGGGGGAAGCCAGAGCTGGAGAGTTAATAAAGGGACATTGGCAGATCTGAGGATGGCAGAGGATGGATACGGATGGCAGGACGGATATCCTGGCTGAAAGACGAATCTTTCTCAAACACCATTAAAAAAAAATCCAGATATTAAATCAAAAGGAAAAATTCTGATAGTAATGTAACAATCACCAAGAAAATAGAAACATAGAAACCTGAAGAACAGATAATCCCCCCAAAATACCTAATAACCATGATCTTATCAGTCTATAATACTGCTCCTACGTACAAGAATATAACTGCTATAATACTGCCTCCTATGTACAAAAATATAACTACTATAATACTGCTCCTATGTACAAGAATATAACTACTATAATACTGCTCCTATGTACAAGAATATAACTACTATAATACTGCTCCAATATACAAGAATATAACTACTATAATACTGCCTCCTATGTACAAGAATATAACTACTATAATACTGCTCCTATGTACAGGAATATAACTACTATAATACTGCCTCCTATGTACAAGAATATAACTACTATAATACTGCTCCTATGTACAAAAATATAACTATTATAATACTGCTCCTATGTACAAGAATATAACTACTATAATACTGCCTCCTATGTACAAAAATATAACTACTATAATACTGCTCCTATGTACAAAAATATAACTACTATAATACTGCTCCTATGTACAAGAATATAACTGCTATAATACTGCCTCCTATGTACAAAAATATAACTACTATAATACTGCTCCTATGTACAAGAATATAACTACTATAATACTGCTCCTATGTACAAGAATATAACTACTATAATACTGCTCCAATATACAAGAATATAACTACTATAATACTGCTACTATGTACAGGAATATAACTACTATAATACTGCTCCTATGTACAAGAATATAACTGCTATAATACTGCCCTTATGTACAAGAATATAACTACTATAATACTGCTCCTATGTACAAGAATATAACTACCATAATCCTGCCTCCTACGTGCAAGAATATAACTACTATAATACTGCCTCCTATGTACAAGAATATAACTACTATAATACTGCCTCCTATGTACAAGAATATAACTACTATAATACTGCTCCAATATACAAGAATATAACTACTATAATACTGCCTCTTATGTACAAGAATATAACTACTATAATGCTGCTCCTACGTACAAGAATATAACTGCTATAATACTGCTCCTATGTACAAGAATATAACTACTATAATACTGCTCCTATGTACAGGAATATAACTACTATAATACTGCCTCTTATGTACAAGAATATAACTACTATAATACTGCTCCTATGTACAAGAATATAACTGCTATAATACTGCCCCTATGTACAAGAATATAACTACTATAATACTGCCTCCTATGTACAAGAATATAGCTACTATAATACTGCCTCCTACGTGCAAGAATATAACTACTATAATACTGCCTCCTATGTACAAGAATATAACTACTATAATACTGCTCCTATGTACAAGAATATAACTACTATAATACTGCCTCCTATGTACAAGAATATAACTACTATAATACTGCTCCTATGTACAAGAATATAACTACTATAATACTGCCTCTTATGTACAAGAATATAACTACTATAATACTGCTCCTATGTACAAGAATATAACTACTATAATACTGCCCCTATGTACAAGAATATAACTACTATAATACCGCTCCTATGTACAAGAATATAACTACTATAATACTGCCTCCTATGTACAAGAATATAGCTACTATAATACTGCCTCCTACGTGCAAGAATATAACTACTATAATACTGCCTCCTATGTACAAGAATATAACTACTATAATACTGCTCCTATGTACAAGAATATAACTACTATAATACTGCTCCTATGTACAAGAATATAACTACTATAATACTGCTCCTATGTACAAGAATATAACTACTATAATACTGCCTCTTATGTACAAGAATATAACTACTATAATACTGCTCCTATGTACAAGAATATAACTACTATAATACTGCTCCTATGTACAAGAATATAACTACTATAATACTGCTCCTATGTACAAGAATATAACTACTATAATACTGCCTCCTATGTACAATATAACTACTATAATACTGCCTCCTATGTACAATATAACTACTATAATACTGCCTCCTATGTACAATATAACTACTATAATACTGCTCCTATGTACAATATAACTACTATAATACTGCTCCTATGTACAAGAATATAACTACTATAATACTGCCTCCTATGTACAAGAATATAACTACTATAATACTGCTCCTATGTACAAGAATATAACTACTATAATACTGCTCCTATGTACAAGAATATAACTACTATAATACTGCCTCCTATGTACAATATAACTACTATAATACTGCTCCTATGTACAAGAATATAACTACTATAATACTGCTCCTATGTACAAGAATATAACTACTATAATACTGCTCCTATGTACAAGAATATAACTACTATAATACTGCCTCCTATGTACAGGAATATAACTACTATAATACTGCTCCTATGTACAAGAATATAACTACTATAATACTGCCTCCTATGTACAATATAACTACTATAATACTGCCTCCTATGTACAATATAACTACTATAATACTGCCTCCTAGCTGTGAGGACGTGTATCAGTAGCTTTGGATGTCTGGAGAAAGCCCAGGTCGGGGCCACTCTGCAGGGGTGGATTAAGTGCAGGATAGGCCCGGGGCTGTCTACCCAACTTGGCCCTCTCCCTCCATTTTAGTTTATTTATTTTTTGTATGAAGAGGCTGCGGTGCTTCATGAGCGCCACAGTCTCTTCCTAGGCCATATGACATCTAAACTGAAAACTTTGGTCTCCAAATTTAAAATACATATAATTATAATAAAAAAAGACATGGAGGAGAATACAGCAGCACATACCTGTTACATCCAGTGACATCTCCTGTCATGTAGACCTTCTCTTTCCTCTTCTCCTCCGTTTGTCCCAGACCACCATGGCAAATTCTTTCAGCCGCATCTCGTCTCTACAGTTTGTAACACAGACACGTTAGATTTCTCAATTTTTCCATCAACCTCCCCCATCCTGGTGTCCCCACAGTGTCATCCTGCTGCCACCCCCAATACTGTGCCCGTTGTGCCCCCAATGCCCCAGGAACTATACTGCTGAAAAAATAGTGACCCTAATAGACATAATTGGGGTCATTTATCAAACTGGTGTAAAGTAGAACTGGATTTCCAAAAGAGCTGCCAAATATGAAAGGTGGAATCTGATTGGCTGCTATGGGCGACTAAGCCAGTTCTGCTGTACACCAGTTTGATAAATTACCCCAAATGTTCCTATAGTGTCCACAGCAGCTATAATGTCCCCTAGAGACCCCCAGTAATAATACCACCTTATATTGTGCTCCAGGCAATAATCCCTGTATAGTGTCCCCAAAAATAATAGAATTGCCCCCCAATAGCAACACCCCCATATAGTAATTTCCACCACACTGCCCCCACACAGTAATTTCCCCCGACATAGCAATTCCCCCACACTGTCCCATATAGTAATTTGCCCCCACATAGTAGTCCCTCCCATCCCCCCCCCATGTACTCGATGTCTCTTCACTAGTAATATGTCCTCCTGTGTCCCCCACATGTCCCCCAAAGTAGGCACATGAAATAAAAATAAATAAATAAAATAAAAGCTAAATTCTCACCTATGTCCAGGGCCAGGCGCTTGCTCGCAGAGGAAGGCGGGATGAGGCAGGCATGCACACGTCACAGTGCTGCGTCCTGGCACAGGCGCGCGATGACGTCATCACACCCGCACGCGCCGGGATTTTACTACTGCATAGGCCTGAAGCCTATAGCGGTGATCGGTGACGGGACAGGGAGCTATGCACTCCCGTGCCCCGCCACAGTATGTGGGCGTTCGGGTCGGTGCTGGGCCCGGGGCTGCCGACCCGAACATCCCTATTGTAATCCACCACTGCCACTCTGGGTGGGGAAGCTCTCCAAGCAAGGCTCAGGCTCCAAGGCCTATTCTCGGAAATAATTCCCAGGCTCCTCACACCATGGAGAAACATCTTTGGAAGGAAGGAATGTTCCGAGTGCTGCCAGTCCCAGTGCAGCAGGAAGCAAAGGAGAAAAGAAAGTGTTGGGAGTAAAGAAGGAGACATCCCTGAGTAAGAGCATGGCTGCAGGTGTGCAATCCACCCCACCCGCAGTCAGACAGAGGAGAACGTCCCTGGAGAAGCAGACCATGCAGGAGAATCTGCAACAGTCTGTCCTGATGCGGTCTGACCGCACACGTTATGGAAGTGGGAACAGTGCAAAAGTCGCCAACATGACAGATGAGACCAGAGGGAGTACTGCAGGAAGGCTTCATGGGGCCACAAGTGCGGTCACTGGGAAGAACCAGGGGCCCAGTCACCAATCTGGAGATAGTGACCTCGCAGCAGTGACCACGGCTGCACCAAGTCCAGTGCAAGGACCAAGCGGAGGGACGCCTGTAAGGAGCCATTCTGTGAGTACACTGCCGGCACAGCCCCCCAATACTCAGCGTGCACCAGAACTAAGTCTGGCCGAGCGGATCCCAGCTCTGGTCAAGAGACTAGAGACATTAAAAAAGACAAAACTACAGCTGCAGAAGCAGATAGATTGTGTCTATAAGCTAAAGGCAGCAAACCCCAACAATCAGGCTGTTCATGACAAGAAGCTGAGCTCCCTCGCTGTGCAGCTCGCTGACACTGTGCAGGACATGGAGGCTGTACTGGAGCAGATGGGACCAGTCGCTGAATCCTTCAGGAACCAGCAAAGACATGAGGAAAGACCTGCGCCAGAACCATCTCCATCTAAACCCAGGTCTCTAACCTGTCCAGATGACACCCAGCAGGCCTGTGCAAGACCAGTCCTCAGACCAGCCAATTTGTATAGAGAAGTGGGAGAAAGTGTCCAGCACCAGCAAAGACCTGCAGAGACTCCTCAAAAGGTACCACAAGTCCCAGTGCAGCCAGCCAGTCGCAGGGGCAACACCTGAGGTGCACGGTGGGCCGATGAGGGGCCAGTAATAACACAGTTCATCGGTTACTCACGGTCAGCAGAAAGGCTCCCGGGGCCGGCAGCGCAGTGTGAGGTGGACGGCACGAAATCCTCCGGGGCAAACTCTGTGGTAGGAAGCATCAGCCAAGATGGAGGTTGAGGTGCCCTTGATGTTAGGGGTGCTTGTTGCGGCTGAGCCCTTTGATGGTTTCTGTCGTGACGCCAGTACCGTTAATGGTGGTACAACCATAGGTAGTAATAATGAGGTAGACAGCGGTAAAGTGCAGCTCACAGCTTTTACTTTGGATGTCTCTTGGTTGCAGCAGTACAATTATGCAGTTGTAAGAGGCAGCCCTGATCATCCAGCAACATTTCCAACACATATATATATAGCAGACTGTCATGTTTCCCTCCAGCCACCAGAGGCCACTGTGGCTGAGTAGGACAGTGAGAGGAGTTGTTTCCAGAGGACAAGGAGTTAAAGGGGTTATCCCACTTAGCGTTTTCATACTTACCTGCTGCCACCGCGCGTTCACTTCCTGGATTCTGGCTGGGGGCGGGCTTCATCTTGATTGAAGTCTTCTCCCGGCCGTGCCGCGCGCTGGACTGAATGCGCACGCCGCCGCGCATGCGCAATGGTGACTTATTCCTACAGAGCCGGCGTGCGCGTTCGCAGCTCTGTACTATTCTGGCCGGGAAGAAGTCACCGTCGCGCATGCGCGGCAGCGTGCGCGTTCAGAACAGCGAGCGGACCGGCCGGGAGAAAAGAAGGAGTCTTCTGGGCAAGCGCGACCTTCCGGCTTTTGGAGAAGAGCGGAGGTCGTAACCAGGGGAGACCGAGTCACAACAATCAGGTAAGTGGGGATGAATTTTATCCTAATCGGTGGGGATTTGTTAATAAAGTATATTTACAAAAATGATCACTGTCAAATCATTAACAGATTTAACAGTGATCATTATGATGGGATAACCCCTTTAAGTGTTTTTCCCGGGCTGAGCAGAGGGCCTGGGCTGAAGGTGTCTGAGGACACAGGAAGAAGGACGCTGTGCACTGAGAGGGAGATCCACAGGGAAGATTAGAGTGATTGCTCCCTGCCTGCTGACACAGGATCTGTGTGCTGTCTGCTGTAGTGTGAGGCACTTACCAGAGGAACTGTGAGTGAATTCCAGGCCCTGCCTGATTACACGTCCAGAGCTGCTGATTATCTCTAACCAGAGTTACAGAGACTACAAAGAGAGGCCAGAGCTGAGCCACGCTGAAGCAAGCAAGCAAGCAACCAGATCGGGACCCAGACTGTATCTGCCTGCATGTGCCGGACACCGAACTGTGAGTGCACTGATGCTAACCTGAGCTAGGACATAGTGGAATAGGATTTAGTTTAGTGCACCGTAGAGGTGCACCCCGGGTAGCGGGGACAGATAGGACTACCTAGAAGAGAGTAGCCTGCTATTGTCTGTACTTGTGTTTGTGATTCATTTGTGTTCTTTATGCAAATTTCCATTAACTTTATTGTGAATTCTCAAGCTGTTCATATTGTAAATCTGCTTCTCCGGCAGTTAGAGTTCTCTTTTAATAAAGCCGGTTTCTACTTCAGCCTCCTTGTCTGCTGCACTGTACTTGAGTCCTGCTCTACGGTCTCTTCCTCTGCTGACCGTTACAAGTGGCGCTGCGAGCAGGGTACAGTCACAGAGATGGAGGCGGCTGAAGGCAATGTGCATGATGTTAATGTGAGTACCTCAGGCAATGGTGGAACCCTTGCAAGGGCCCTTCCTATTGGCACGTTGTTCAACTTGCTACCCAAATTTGATGGACAGAACATGACACTGTCGGACTGGGTGACAAGGTTACAGAGTGCTGTTAGGATTTACAATGTCAGCCCAGAACTACAAGTAGAAATTGCTTTGGCCGCTCTCGAGGGTGAGGCCCGAAGAAATGTTCTCCTACAACCAGAAGCCACGCGCAATACATTGCAAGAGATGGTGAGATTCCTGGAAGAAATATATGGGGAAACAGCCAGTGCAGGGCACCTCCGGGCGAAGTTTTTTTACCGGATTCAACGGGAAGACGAAGGTGTCTCTCAGTACGCTACAGCCCTACAGGAAGTGTTGGCCGAGGTACAAAAAAAAGAGGCAGATGGGGTTACTGGCATGGGACCCATAGACCGGATACTGCGGGAACAATTTATTCTGGGGCTCTACAGCAATCCCCTGAAACAGGCTCTGCGGGAACGAGTCAGAGTAGACCCTACCCTAACCTTTCGACAAATTTTGGCAGAGGCCGTGACGCGAAACAAAGAAGACGGCTATGCTTCTGGAGTAATACGGACCCAGACCGTTACACCCCCCGGGGTTACAAGAAATGAGGAAGCCCTGGTCAGAGTGGTACAAGACTTGCAGAGCTCCCTGAGTGCCATGCACGAAAAGTTGACACACCTGGAGAAACGGATAGAGTCGCGCCATACTACTGAGGCTGCCTATCCAGCCCGACAACAAACCTATCAGGCGACTCCGTGGGTTCCTACACCCGAATGCCCTTATGCTAGTTTACCATACCATCAAGCCCCTCATTACCCTTCAGTGGGGCCATCCAGCCAAGCTCTGAGGGCACCTCCCACTCGCAGGCAAAAGTGGGCCGTCAAGGGGCACAGTGTTGGCGGTGTGGAGATCTAGGACATTTCGCCAGAGAGTGTCGGAATAATCCAGCTGGACGCCAAGAGCCGCCGTTAAACTACCGACCCCTGCAGTAGTGGGGCGTACTGCAGGGGAGGTGGAGAGCCAAGTTACCCAGCAAAGCTCCGAACACCTGGTCGCAGGGTGCCCCACTATACGAGCTGAGTTTGAAGGTGTTCCTGTCGACTTCTTAGTGGATACTGGGTCTCAGGTGACAACTATGCCCGAGTCATTCTTCTACCATTACTTTCAAGCGCTGGCCAAGCCAGAACGAGAGACACTGGTCCGGGTTACAGCGGCTAACCAACAACAGATTCCTGTCACAGGGGTCGTGTGGATGAATGTACGGCTGTGTGGACAGGAAGTGGGGCGGAAAGGTATCTTGTTGGTCCCCGAAACGTTCAAAGAAGATGTGCCGGTGATAATGGGCATGAATATCCTGCGAGAATTGGATCAGATCATGTTCACCAAACGGGGGCCGGGTTACTGGAAACAAGCCACCCCGCACAAACCTACCCAGAAAGCATTTCAACGGCTAATCCGTTTTTGTGGAACACAGAAAAGTGTACCAGCACACCAGGCGGTGGGAACGATCCGAGCGCCAGGAAAGGCTACCTTCACCCTTCCTCCTGGTCGGGAGACCGTGCTGACGTTACCCGTGGGAACTTTCCGTAATCTTGAAGGCATGGAGGTGTTCGTTGAACCAACAGGCCTAGGAGAGCTGGGTCAGGACGTCCTGGTGGCCCGGACACTGGGAGTGGTCCAGAATGGACGAGTACCCATAAGAGCTGTGAATGTGGGATATCTAGAAGTTCCCTTGACGCCAGGGGTGGAACTGGCTCGTGTGTACCTACATCAGGGAGAAATCCTGAGTCAGAGAGAAGTGACTCTAGCTCCGGTAGGGGATGCTGGTTGGACCCTGGCAGTTACTGCCAGTGCAGAAGAGGCGCCGACCCCAGAATGGAATGGGGGAACCATCTTGGATCAAATGGAGATAGATGTTAAGGCTCTCAGTTTAGACCAACAGCGAGCAGTTGAAACCATGCTGTGGGAGAATCAGGCTGCGTTTGCCCGCCACGCCGATGACTTTGGCTGCACGAATGCTATCACACATGAGATACCGACGGGGGACACTCCACCAATTCGGGAGAGATATCGACAGATTCCGCCCAAGTTGTACCAGGAAGTGAAGACGCTATTGAAACAGATGATAGATTCCGGAGTGGTGCGGGGAAGCCAGAGCCCTTGGGCAGCCCCAGTGGTGCTTGTCAAGAAGAAGGACGGCACTATTCGATTTTGTGTGGATTACCGGCGGTTGAATGCTTGCACTGCGCGAGACTCATATCCTCTGCCACGCATCGAGGAGTCTCTGACGGCTCTAGGACGAGCCAAATACTTCTCCACCCTGGATCTAGCAAGTGGGTACTGGCAAGTACCAGTGGCTGAGCAGGACAAGGCAAAGACAGCATTCATACTCCCCATGGGGTTATTTGAATTCAACAGGATGCCATTCGGACTGACTAATGCCCCTGGAACCTTCCAGCGGCTGATTGAGAGATGCCTGGGAGACCTGAATTTTGAAGCCACTCTGATATACCTAGACGATATCATCATATACTCTGCTACTTTTCAAGAACACTTGAATCGGCTAGGGCAGGTACTCGAGCGACTGCGATCCCATGGCCTGAAGGTAAAGCCAAAGAAGTGTCATCTCTTCAAGAGGGAGATCGAGTACCTGGGCCATAGGGTGTCCCAAGACGGAGTGCTACCGTCCCAAGACAAAGTGGCTGCAATACGACAATGGCTAGTGCCGAGAACACTGCGTGAGTTGAAGGCCTTCCTGGGACTGACTGGGTACTACCGGCGGTTCATCAAAGACTACGCAAAAATAGCGGGCCCTCTGAATGAGTTGTTGAGAGGAACGGCTGGGCAACCCAAGGGCCAAAGTATCCCCTGGGGACAGAAACAGGAAGAGGCCTTCCAGGCCCTGAAAGAAGCCCTGACATCGGCCCCCATCTTGGCTTATGCCGATTTTGATAAACCATTCATCTTAGCTACTGATGGCAGCCTCTACGGACTTGGGGCAGTCCTGTCGCAGGTACAGGATGGACATGAGAGAGTGATCGCTTATGCCAGTAGATCCTTGCGAGATACGGAGCGAAACCCCCATAACTACAGTTCCTTCCGGCTGGAACTCCTTGCCCTGGTGTGGGCTATGACGGAGAAATTTGCAGGATATCTGACAGGAGCTAAGATCTTCGTACGGACGGATAACAATCCCCTGGCCCATCTGGGTACGGCCAAGTTGGGAGCCCTGGAGCAACGCTGGGCGGCTCGCCTCGCAAAGTATGACTTCTCAATTCGCTACCGCTCTGCTACAGAGAACACTAATGCTGATGGTCTCTCGAGGGTTACTTTTGAAACTCCAGTAGGGGATATGGATGAACAAAAGGAAGAAGATGAAACTCCTGACTTCCGCAAGTTCGCTCCCCCAACAGTCGCGGCCCAGACAAGTGGGGAGGCCCGTAAGCTACCCAAAGCATTGGGGAGAACTAATGAAGAATGGGGCAGATTGCAAGATGAAGACATTGGACTGCAGCAAATGAAAAGCTGGGTAACCCAGTGCAGGAAACCCAACAAAGAAGAAAGGACTGATCTGGATGCCGAGATGAAGTCCGTTCTACATCAATGGGACAGACTGGAAGTGCATGGAGCTGTTTTGTTCCGCAAGTGGCAACAGCCTGCCGACCTAGAGGCGAGGTGGCAGGTAGTGATACCCAGAAGAATGGCACGGGAGATAGCCAAAGAGGCTCATGAGTTTGGAGCTCACTTCGGGCCAGTCAAGACATACCAGTGGCTGCAGCGTTATGTGTATTGTCCGCGACTGGAGGCCACAGTTGAAGAAGTTTGCCGACAGTGTCGAGTGTGTGAACTCACGAAGAGTACAGAACAGAGAGCACCCCTACAGTCCATCCAGACCACAGAACCGCTGGAAGTGTTGATGATAGACTATCTTCTTGTGGGACAATCGTCAAGAGGTCCACAGTATTGCCTGGTCATGATCGACCACTTCTCCAAGTTTGCAGTAGTCACCCCAACTCGGGACCAGACGGCCGAGTCCGCTGCACGAGCCATTTGTCAAGACTTCATTCGGGTCTATGGGTGTCCAAAGCGGATCCATTCAGATCAAGGGGCGTGCTTTCAAGGAAAAGTGATGGAAGAGCTACATCGACTGTACGGCATTGAAAAATCCAGGACAACTCCTTATCATCCCCAAGGAAACGGAGCCTGTGAGCGCTTTAACCGCACATTGCTGCAAATGCTGAGGACGCTAGAGGAAGACAAGAGGGCACACTGGCCTGACTACCTGCCAGAATTAGTCTGGGCTTACAATAATCGTGTCCACACCACCACCGGTTACACCCCATACATGTTACTGTTCGGTAGGGCTGGTCGAGAGATCGTGGAATTAAACCTAGAACAGCCAGAAGACCTAATAGAGCGATCAACCACCTCATGGGTGAAAGAACACCGTCGGCGTCTCCAGACCATTCGCCGGTTGGCAGGTCAGCGGTTACAGGAGAGAGCTCATACAGACCGTCCTCCAGTTCAGGAGGTCCCATTGCAGCCTGGGGATCGGGTACTGGTACGAGAGAAACGTCCCAGAGGCAAGTTGAGTGAGCGTTGGGAAGTACAGCCGTATAAAGTGATCAAGAGAGTGTACCCTAATGGTCCGGTCTACGAAGTGCAGGTTGAGAATGAGGAATTTGCTTCACGGACTCTACATAGGAATATGTTACGGCCATGCCGGTCCAAAGATCCCGCACCTGTTCAGAGGACACCTCCTCCTGCCCCATACTCAGAACTTGTTATCTCTGATGGAGATTATGGTGAAGACTGGTGGACTGCTCCCAACACTGAAGAAGCCTCCCAGGTTACAGGTGATGAAGGCACTGTCACAGAACCATTGCCAGCCCGTAATGGAGAGGGGCCCTCGGACACACCCGAACCTCCTATTGTGGTGGATGAATCCAGACTGGCAGTTCCTAGTGGAGAGAGTCAGGTCGTAACAGATAGCCAGGACCTCCGGAGATCCAGTAGGCTTACTGCAGGGGTTCCACCAAACAGGTACGCTGCTGATGAGTTCATTTGGTCCACCTGTATGTATTGTGGACAATGTTGTACTGCTGTATAAAAAGTTACATTAACCATTATTTCTATGGACTATATAGCAAGGCCGAGGACGGCCACCTTTAAGTGGGGAGGCATGTAAGAGGCAGCCCTGATCATCCAGCAACATTTCCAACACATATATATATAGCAGACTGTCATGTTTCCCTCCAGCCACCAGAGGCCACTGTGGCTGAGTAGGACAGTGAGAGGAGTTGTTTCCAGAGGACAAGGAGTTAAGTGTTTTTCCCGGGCTGAGCAGAGAGCCTGGGCTGAAGGTGGCTGAGTACACAGGAAGAAGGACGCTGTGCACTGAGAGGGAGATCCACAGGGAAGATTAGAGCGATTTCTCCCTGCCTTTCTCTGTGTGCGATTTCTCTGTGTGCTGTCTGCTGTAGTGTGAGGCACTTACCAGAGGAACTGTGAGTGAATTCCAGGCCCTGCCTGATTACACGTCCAGAGCTGCTGATTATCTCTAACCAGAGTTACAGAGACTACAAAGAGAGGCCAGAGCTGAGCCACGCTGAAGCAAGCAAGCAAGCAAGCAAGCAACCAGATCGGGACCCAGACTGTATCTGCCTGCATGCGCGGACACCGAACTGTGAGTGCACTGATGCTAACCTGAGCTAGGACATAGTGGAATAGGATTTAGTTTAGTGCACCGTAGAGGTGCACCCCGGGTAGCGGGGACAGATAGGACTACCTAGAAGAGAGTAGCCTGCTATTGTCTGTACTTGTGTTTGTGATTCATTTGTGTTCTTTATGCAAATTTCCATTAACTTTATTGTGAATTCTCAAGCTGTTCATATTGTAAATCTGCTTCTCCGGCAGTTAGAGTTCTCTTTTAATAAAGCCGGTTTCTACTTCAGCCTCCTTGTCTGCTGCACTGTACTTGAGTCCTGCTCTATGGTCTCTTCCTCTGCTGACCGTTACACAGTCTCCAGATGGTACAGAGTTAATCCTGCAAATCCACCATTTTAGGCTGTTTAGGTTTCGTGGCTTTGGAGCAGTGGGTTCGGTGCACCTGGTTCCTTTAGATGCTTTGGATACTATTCCTTGTCTTTTCCTACAAGCTGAATGTTTTAGACAGAAAAACTCATCTCTCTCTCAGAAGGTCGGTGCGGCTGCCGGAAGCTATAACCTCCACCATGCAAAGGTGTCTGTGGCCCTCAATACTGGCTCTTATCACCGATGATTCCTAGGAAAGCTTGTTTCTATTCCAGGGAGGCAAACTCTCTCCTACTGGTCAGGGATGCAAGTCTACAGTCCGGCCACAGAAGGAAAACGCTCTTCTGCGCCTCACATCTGAGTATCACCTTCTAGCGAAGTCAGCTCCACTCACTAATCTGTGTCATGGAGTCTTCACCCTGCAGTCTCTCCCACTAATCTGTGTCATGGAGGCTTCACCCTGCAGTCTCTCCCACTAATCTGTGTCATGGAGTCTTCACCCTGCAGTCTCTCCCACTGATCTGTGTCATGGAGGCTTCACCCTGCAGTCTCTCCCACTGATCTGTGTCATGGAGGCTTCACCCTGCAGTCTCTCCCACTAATCTGTGTCATGGAGGCTTCACCCTGCAGTCTCTCCCACTAATCTGTGTCATGGAGGCTTCACCCTGCAGTCTCTCCCACTAATCTGTGTCATGGAGGCTTCACCCTGCAGTCTCTCCCACTAATCTGATCTCCTCAGATCTGCTCTCTTCTCTGACTACATTTTTCCAACTCGGTCTGAACTGACTAAACTAGGCCTGACCTAGATATATATATATATATATATATATGACCTGAACTTTATCCCCATCTAGTGGTGGGATGTATAAATTACACCTAATAGGCCTGGTAACAGGGATTTTGCAGATACACAGATGCAAAGTTATACATTACAAACTAGTGCTTTTAATAAAGTAAAAAGTGCTTTTAAGCAGTGCCCACACACGTAGCGGGACGCTGCACCAGCAGTTTGTACTGTGAAGCAGGACTATGGACTCAAACAAGAAGGTAACTCTGCAGTGCAGTCACCACGAGCCCTGGGGGGCAGTAGAGAGCAGCAGGACTGTGGACTCTCGTCTGAAGGCAGCAGTGCAGTCACCACGAGCCCTGGGGGGCAGTAGAGAGCAGCAGGACTGTGGACTCTCGCCTGAAGGCAGCAGTGCAGTCATCACGAGCCCTGGGGGGCAGTAGAGAGCAGCAGGACTGTGGACTCTCGCCTGAAGGCAGCAGTGCAGTCACCACAAGGCCTGGGGGGCAGTAGAGAGCAGCAGGACTGTGGACTCCCGCCTGAAGGCAGCAGTGCAGTCACCACGAGCCCTGGGGGGCAGTAGAGAGCAGCAGGACTGTGGACTCCCGCCTGAAGGCAGCAGTGCAGTCACCACGAGCCCTGGGGGGCAGTAGAGAGCAGCAGGACTGTGGACTCTCGCCTGAAGGCAGCAGTGCAGTCACCACAAGGCCTGGGGGGCAGTAGAGAGCAGCAGGACTGTGGACTCCCGCCTGAAGGCAGCAGTGCAGTCACCACAAGTCCTGGGGGGCAGTAGAGAGCAGCAGGACTGTGGACTCCCGCCTGAAGGCAGCAGTGCAGTCACCACGAGCCCTGGGGGGCAGTAGAGAGCAGCAGGACTGCGGACTCTCGCCTGAAGGCAGCAGTGCAGTCACCACGAGCCCTGGGGGGCAGTAGAGAGCAGCAGGACTGCGGACTCTCGCCTGAAGGCAGCAGTGCAGTCACCACGAGCCCTGGGGGGCAGTAGAGAGCAGCAGGACTGTGGACTCTCGCCTGAAGACAGCAGTGCAGCAGAGAGCTCACAGGTCATGGCTCAGCAGGATCATACTACTAGTTGTAAACAACCGCAGCTACAACCCCTTCCACCACAAAAAAAGGGTATACAGGGAGTGCAGAATTATTAGGCAAGTTGTATTTTTGAGGATTCATTTTATTATTGAACAACAACCATGTTCTCAATGAACCCAAAAAACTCATTAATATCAAAGCTGAATATTTTTGGAAGTAGTTTTTAGTTTGTTTTTAGTTTTAGCTATTTTAGGGGGATATCTGTGTGTGCAGGTGACTATTACTGTGCATAATTATTAGGCAACTTAACAAAAAACAAATATATACCCATTTCAATTATTTATTTTTACCAGTGAAACCAATATAACATCTCAACATTCACAAATATACATTTCTGACATTCAAAAACAAAACAAAAACAAATCAGTGACCAATATAGCCACCTTTCTTTGCAAGGACACTCAAAAGCCGCCATCCATGGATTCTGTCAGTGTTTTGATCTGTTCACCACCAACATTGCGTGCAGCAGCAACCACAGCCTCCCAGACACTGTTCAGAGAGGTGGACTGTTTTCCCTCCTTGTAAATCTCACATTTGATGATGGACCACAGGTTCTCAATGGGGTTCAGATCAGGTGAACAAGGAGGCCATGTCATTAGATTTTCTTCTTTTATACCCTTTCTTGCCAGCCACGCTGTGGAGTACTTGGACGCGTGTGATGGAGCATTGTCCTGCATGAAAATCATGTTTTTCTTGAAGGATGCAGACTTCTTCCTGTACCACTGCTTGAAGAAGGTGTCTTCCAGAAACTGGCAGTAGGACTGGGAGTTGAGCTTGACTCCATCCTCAACCCGAAAAGGCCCCACAAGCTCATCTTTGATGATACCAGCCCAAACCAGTACTCCACCTCCACCTTGCTGGCGTCTGAGTCGGACTGGAGCTCTCTGCCCTTTACCAATCCATCCATCTGGCCCATCCATCTGGCCCATCAAGACTCACTCTCATTTCATCAGTCCATAAAACCTTAGAAAAATCAGTCTTGAGATATTTCTTGGCCCAGTCTTGACGTTTCAGCTTGTGTGTCTTGTTCAGTGGTGGTCGTCTTTCAGCCTTTCTTACCTTGGCCATGTCTCTGAGTATTGCACACCTTGTGCTTTTGGGCACTCCAGTGATGTTGCAGCTCTGACATATGGCCAAACTGGTGGCAAGTGGCATCTTGGCAGCTGCACGCTGGACTTTTCTCAGTTCATGGGCAGTTATTTTGCGCCTTGGTTTTTCCACACGCTTCTTGCGACCCTGTTGACTATTTTGAATGAAACGCTTGATTGTTCGATGATCACGCTTCAGAAGCTTTGCAATTTTAAGAGTGCTGCATCCCTCTGCAAGATATCTCACTATTTCTGACTTTTCTGAGCCTGTCAAGTCCTTCTTTTGACCCATTTTGCCAAAGGAAAGGAAGTTGCCTAATAATTATGCACACCTGATATAGGGTGTTGATGTCATTAGACCACACCCCTTCTCATTACAGAGATGCACATCACCTAATATGCTTAGGCTACTTTCACACTAGCGTTCGGGCGGATCCGTCTGCATTATTTTTAGCATAGAACAGCTAAGTGTGAAAATAGCCTAGTACGGATCCGTCCAGACTTTCAATGTAAAGTCAATGGGGGACGGATCCGCTTGAAGATTGAGCCACATTGTGGCATCTTCAAACGGATCCGTCCCCATTGACTTACATTGAAAGTCTGGACGGATCCGCACGGATCCGCACGCCTCCGCACGGCCAGGCGGACACCCGAACGCTGCAAGCAGCGTTCAGCTGTCCGCCTGTCCGTGCGGAGGCGAGCGGAGCGGAGGCTGAACGCCGCCAGACTGATGCAGTCTGAGCGGATCCGCCTCCATTCAGACTGCATCAGGGCTGGACGGCTGCGTTCGGGTCCGCTCGTGAGCTCCTTCAAACGGAGCTCACGAACGGAAACCCGAACGCTAGTGTGAAAGTAGCCTTAATTGGTTGTAGGCTTTCGAGCCTATACAGCTTGGAGTAAGACAACATGCAGAAAGAGGATGATGTGGTCAAAATACTCATTTGCCTAATAATTCTGCACTCCCTGTATGGTTCAATCTTCCTTTTCTCGTCCTCGTCCTCCTCCTCCTTCATCATATCAACATGCTTATTAGGCTGCCCTTGCTCCTAATATTTTAGAGGGTGAGCTCAGCAGCAGGCCCTCAACCATAATTTTTTCCATGGTCAGATCACCAGCAGACCCTCGCTCCTAATGTTTTTGAGGGTCACCAGCAGGCCCTCGCCCCTAATGTTTGAGAGGGTCACCAGCAGGCCATCAATCAGTGTATGATGCCCTCCTTATGTGTAATAAAGGGTGTATTGGAGGGCCGGTTCCTTGTAATGTTTGGCAGCCCTTTCACTTAGCGCATAGGCTTTATGAGTCTAGGAGTCCAACTACCTGAACTATTGTCCCACAATGTGAATGAGGCCCTCCTTTATGTGATATACAGGATGTATCGGAGCCTCTTCCGTGTAATTTTTGGCAGCACTTGCACTTTATATACAAGTAAATATACAGGAAAGAATGTGTCTGAACAATTTTTCCTCTAAAATCGATTTTATCTTCGGTTTTCTGCGTATTATTGTCAGTCTGTAAGTGGCGTACTACTTGGACAACATCGTTCCCAGCAGCGACCTGGGAGTCCAAGATGCATCCAGACATCCCCCCCATGCTGTTCCCGAACCATTTCTGTGGTGTTTCCATCAGTTTGTGACCTTTTCCTATGAACCAGACGCCCTCCCCTCTTTAGAGCAGGGGGTTCCTGGTTTAATGCTCGGGTTCTCCCATTGACTTCCATTATTCCCGGGTGCTCGGCAGAGAACCTGAGCATCCTGAGGTGTCCTACTCAAGCACCCGAGCACTTTGGTGCTCGATCAACACTACTCTGCACCTTTCAGAGAACTGATGGCTTGTTCCGAGCCGAGGTGGAGAGTCCCAAACAGTCATTTCTTTGCCAAAGAGGCAGTACCAGCCCTGCACACGTATGTAGAACAGAAGGTGGGCCAGTCCTTGAGCCTGTCGGTGTCTGCCAAAGTGCACAGCAGCACCGACGTGTGGAGCCTTAACTACGGTCAGGGACAATACATGTCCTTTACGGCCACTGGGTGAATGTGGTTCCGGCACAGCGACACCAGCAACTTGGTCTGGTGACGCCGCTTCCACCTCCATGTTGTCACGCTGTTGGTCCAGCGACAATGTCCGCCTCTGCCTCCTCATCCTCCACCGTGACCTCAGCCTCCACTGCAGGGACAAGTCACAGTGCATGGTGATGGACCATGTGATGAGCGCAGTGACATCACCACAGGTTCTTTTCCTCAAAAAAGAAGACATAAGAGAAGCCGGGCTGCACGAACAAGTGGATTAAGGTGAGTTAGATTTTTTTAACCCCTTTATCACTATTTT
Organism: Bufo gargarizans; assembly: GCF_014858855.1. NCBI lineage: Eukaryota > Metazoa > Chordata > Amphibia > Anura > Bufonidae > Bufo > Bufo gargarizans. The sequence continues at coordinate 53,333,867 of NC_058088.1, forward strand.
ACTAAGCACTCTGTATTAAGAATTCTATTATTTTCCCTTATAACCATGATATAAGGGAAAATAATAAAATCTACACAACACCGATCCCAAACCCGAAAGTCTGTGAAGAAGTCCGGGTTCGGGTTAGGGTGCAAAACATGCCGATTTTTTTCACGCGTGTACAAAACGCATTAAAATGTTTTGTACTCGCACAGAAAAATTGCACATTTTCCCGTGACGCACCCGCGTCTTATCTGGTCCAAATCCATGATGCCCGTGTGAAAGAGGCCCAACATCGACCCTTAAGGTGGAGTTCACACTTGAGTTATTTGGTCGGTTTTGGCCCCGTGCCTGTCATCTGCATGTCATACGGACTCACAGTATTATCTCACTACCACAGCAGACTCCCTATGCGTGTTACTGCACCGCTATACAGGCACAGTGCTCTACACCGCTATACAGGCACAGTGCTCTACACCGCTATACAGGCACAGTGCTCTACACAGCTATACAGGCACAGTGTTCTACACCGCTATACAGGCACAGTGTTCTACACCGCTATACAGGCACAGTGTTCTACACCGCTATACAGGCACAGTGTTCTACACCCCTATACAGGCACAGTGTTCTACACCGCTATACGGGCACAGTGTTCTACATCGCTATACAGGCACAGTGCTCTACACAGCTATACAGGCACAGTGTTCTACATCGCTATACAGGCACAGTGTTCTACACCGCTATACAGGCACAGTGCTCTACACCGCTATACAGGCACAGTGTTCTACATCGCTATACAGGCACAGTGTTCTACACCGCTATACAGGCACAGTGCTCTACACCGCTATACAGGCACAGTGTTCTACACCGCTATACAGGCACAGTGTTCTACACCGCTATACAGGCACAGTGTTCTACACCTCTATACAGGCACAGTGTTCTACACAGCTATACAGGCACAGTGTTCTACACCGCTATACAGGCACAGTGTTCTACACCGCTATACAGGCACAGTGTTCTACACCACTATACAGGCACAGTGTTCTACACCGCTATACAGGCGCAGTGTTCTACACCGCTATACAGGCGCAGTGTTCTACACCGCTATACAGGCACAGTGTTCTACACCGCTATACAGGCGCAGTGTTCTACACCGCTATACAGGCACAGTGTTCTACACCACTATACAGGCACAGTGCTCTACACCGCTATACAGGCACAGTGTTCTACATCCCTATACAGGCACAGTGTTCTACACCGCTATACAGGCACAGTGTTCTACACTGCTATACAGGCACAGTGTTCTACATCCCTATACAGGCACAGTGTTCTACATCCCTATACAGGCACAGTGTTCTACACCACTATACAGGCACAGTGTTCTACAACGCTATACAGGCACAGTGCTCTACACTGCTATACGGGCACAGTGTTCTACACCGCTATACGGGCACAGTGTTCTACACCGCTATTCGGGCACAGTGTTCTACACCGCTATACGGGCACAGTGTTCTACACCGCTATACAGGCACAGTGTTCTACACCGCTATACAGGCACAGTGTACTACACCGCTATACAGGCACAGTGTACTACACCGCTATACAGGCACAGTGTTCTACACCGCTATACGGGCACAGTGTTCTACACCGCTATACGGGCACAGTGTTCTACACCACTATAAAGGCTCTATGCAGACAGGAAATAGACATTTTTTAACACATTTCGATGCGAATAAATTCGGATCGAAACAATTTTTTTATCAAAATTTGTCGAACCAGCCGAATAGAATTTTTGAAAAATTCGCCCATCTCTAATATACACTACCTGTCAAAACAAAAATTCGCCAACTGGATTTAACTAAGCAAAAAGTTCTGAGCCTCCTATTGGATAATTACTGCATGGGGGCGATTATCTTTCAGCTGCAACAAGTTATTTTACCCCGACTGGTGCAATGAGCTGCTTCTCATTTTTTAAACAACCATGTGGAAAGACACATCTCGTGGTCGTGGAAAAGATGTCAGTCTGTCTGAAAAGGGTCAGATCATTGGCATCAAGCAGAGAAACATCTAAGGAGATTGCAGAAACGACAAAAAATCGGGTTAAGAACTGTCCAACACATTATTAGAAACTGGAAGGATAGTCGGGACCCATCGTATTCGAGGAAGAAATGTGGCGGGAAAAAAAATCCTGAATAATGGTTGTGGCGAAACCTACCTCGCCACTGGGTTTTGGAGAGGCCTGTTTACCAGCCTCTTACCTCAGGATTATGGCCCTTTAAGATACTTTTACTAAGTTTTAAACCCCAACTTCCAGGAGGGAACCTTCAATTTGATATTCTTGGTAGACAACCACACCAGATCACCAACATTCAGGTCCGGACCAAGCACACGTCTCTTATCTGCCACACGCTTATATCTCTCACTCATGCTCTTTAGATTATCCTGAATCTTTTGCCAAATAGATGACAAAGACGAGGAGAATCTGTCCTCATCAGGTAAACCAGAAGACCCCTCTCCCGAGAAAGTCCCAAACTGTGGATGAAACCCATATGCACCAAAAAATGGTGACTTATCAGAGGACTCCTGACGACGGTTATTTAAAGCAAACTCAGCAAGGGACAAAAAAGAACACCAATCCTCTTGATTCTCCGCCACAAAACAACGCAGATATGTCTCCAGATTCTGATTGACGCGCTCTGTCTGGCCATTCGACTGCGGGTGGAAAGCAGAAGAGAATGACAACCGAACCCCCAAGCGAGAACAGAAAGCCTTCCAGAATCTGGAAACAAACTGCGTGCCCCTATCAGAGACTATGTCTGAAGGAATACCGTGCAATTTGACAATGTGATCAACAAATGCCTGCGCCAGCGTCTTAGCATTGGGCAAACCAGGAAAAGGGATGAAATGCACCATTTTGCTAAAACGGTCCACCACCACCAGAATCACAGTCTTCCCCGAGGAACGAGGCAGGTCCGTTATGAAGTCCATGGACAGATGTATCCATGGACGGGAAGGAATGGGTAAGGGAAGGAGAGGACCTGATGGCCGTGAATGAGGGACTTTGGCACGAGCGCAAGTCTCGCAGGCTGCCACAAAACCCTCAACCGACTTACGAAGCGCAGGCCACCAGAATCTCTGAGCGATGAGATCCAGTGTGGCTCTTACCCCCGGGTGCCCAGCAAGGACCGTATCGTGGTGTTCTTTAAAAATCTTGTGTCTTAAAGCGAGAGGCACAAACAACCTCCCAGGAGGACAAAGATCAGGAGCCTCTGACTGGGCTGCCTGCACCTCTGCCTCCAATTCAGGAAAAAGAGCAGAGACCACCACACCTTCAGCCAAAATGGGACCCGGGTCTTCAAAATTCCCGCCTCTCGGAAAACAACGCGACAGGGCATCCGCCTTCACATTCTTAACTCCAGGGCGGAACGTGACAACAAAATTAAACCTAGAAAAGAACAACGACCATCTGGCCTGTCTCGGGTTCAGACGCTTGGCTGACTCCAAGTAGGCCAGATTTTTATGGTCAGTAAACACGGTAATAGGGTGTCTGGCTCCCTCTAGCCAATGGCGCCATTCCTCAAAAGCCAACTTGATGGCCAACAACTCCCTATCTCCCACATCGTAATTTCTCTCTGCGGAGGAGAGTTTTCTTGAGAAAAAGGCACACGGTCGCCAATTGGCAGGAGAGGAACCCTGAGACAAGACCGCCCCCACACCCACCTCAGAAGCATCAACCTCAAGTATGAAGGGTAAAGAAACATCAGGTTGCACCAAGATGGGAGCGGAAGCAAAACTCTCCTTGATATCAGAAAAAGCCTTACGCGCCTCTACCGACCAAGAAGAAAAATCTACCCCCTTTCTGGTCATATCAGTGAGTGGTTTAACAATAGAAGAATAATTCAAAATGAACTTCCTGTAATAATTGGCAAAGCCCAAAAAACGCATCAGCGCCTTCTGATTCTCAGGAAGCTCCCACTCAAGCACAGCGCGGACCTTCTCGGGGTCCATGCGAAAACCAGAAGCGGAGAGAAGAAACCCCAGAAATTGAATTTCTGGAACCGCAAACACACATTTTTCCAGTTCCGCATATAATTTATTCTCCCGCAGGATGAGCAAGACCTGACGTAAATGTTCCTTATGAGTTTTGAAATCGGGAGAAAAAAATCAAAATGTCATCCAAATACACCAATACAAATTTTCCCATCAAATGATAAAAAATGCTGTTCACGAAATGCTGAAAAACGGCTGGGGCATTCATCAAACCAAAAGGCATAACCAAATTTTCAAAATGGCCCTCAGGGGTATTGAAGGCCGTCTTCCATTCGTCCCCTTCTCTGACCCTGACCAGGTTGTATGCCCCTCTTAAATCTAACTTGGAAAAGACTTTAGCCCCAACAACCTGGTTAAATAGGTCCGGGATCAGAGGAAGCGGATAAGGGTCACGAATAGTGATACTGTTCAGCTCCCTGAAATCCAGACAAGGTCTTAAAGAACCATCTTTTTTCTTAACAAAGAAAAAACCAGCGGCAACAGGTGACTTCGAGGGTCGTATGTGTCCCTTTCTCAGACTCTCAGAGATATAAGCACGCATAGCGACCCTTTCAGGTTGGGAAAGATTGTATAAACGAGATTTAGGCAGCTTGGCGTCTGGGATGAGATTAATAGGGCAATCGTACTCCCTGTGCGGGGGCAAATCCTGGACACCATTCTCAGAGAAGACATCCGAAAATTCAGAGAGAAAAGATGGTACAGTCTTAGTAGAAACCTCAGAAACAGATGTCATGAGGCAATTCTCTCTGCAAAAGTCACTCCAACCATTTATTTGCCTCGCTTGCCAATCAATGGTGGGGTTATGCTTAGTGAGCCAGGGCAGCCCCAACACCAGAGGGGTGGGCAAACCGCTAAGGACGAAACATGACATATCCTCAACATGAGCATCACTCACAATTAAACGGATATTGTGAACTATGCCCTTTAATGATTTTTGAGAAAGTGGAGCGGAATCGATAGCAAAAACAGGAATATCCTTTTCCAAAGTGCGCACCTGGAAACCATGAGTTATCGCAAATTGATTATCAATGAGATTGACCGCTGCTCCACTATCCACAAAAATCTCACAAAAAATGTTCTTGCTCTCTAGCGCCACCCTAGCCGGCAGGACAAAACGGGAACTGCAAGCAAATGGAAAACCTTCAATTTCCGCCTCAACCCTGCCAATAGTAACAGACGGAACATTTTTAAAAGATTTTTTCCTGTTTGTTTCTTTATTACTCCCAGAAAACTGCCTGAATCTCCTAGAGGGACAAATATTTGCCAAATGATTAATACCTCCACAACCAAAACAAACCCTCCCATGCGAGCTGAATCTTCTATTGTCAGAAGCAATCAACCCCAGCTGCATGGGCTCCTGCTCAGAAGGGGCTGACGGCGACTGAGACCCCTGCGCACAGAATGAGACCGCTGCACTGTCCTGGGACTGAGTATGACAGGAAGGGGACATCTCTCCTCTCTCTCTAAGACGCCTGTCAATACGAACGGCCTGAGACATAGCAGAGTCCAAAGAAATAGGCCTTTCATGAAAGGCAAATGCATCTTTCAATCCCTCTGAAAGACCATGGCAAAATTGACTTCGGAGCGCAGCATCATTCCAACCAGTATCAACTGCCCATCTCCGAAATTCTGAGCAGTATATTTCTGCGGATTGTTTACCCTGGCATAGGAGACGTAGTCTAGACTCCGCCAGAGCAATACGATCCGGATCATCATATATCTGACCCAGGGCTAAAAAGAATTCATCCACTGAACGGAGAGGCCGTGCCCCCTCCGGCAGCGAAAAGGCCCAGGACTGAGCGTTACCTCTGAGCAGCGATATAATGATCCCCACCCTCCGTTCCTCATCACCAGAGGAGTGGGGAAGAAGGCGAAAATGGAGTTTGCAAGCCTCTCTAAAACGCACAAAATTCTCACTACCCCCGGAGAACGTATCCGGGAGCGAGATCTTAGGCTCAGAACAAACTCCATGAACGCAAGCTGAACCGGTCACTTGAAGCTGAGAAAAAGTCTTACGGAGATCAGCTACCTCCAATGAAAGACCCTGGAAGCGTTCAGCCAAAAGTGAAACCGGATCCATGCTTGAGACGGTTACGGCGGCTTATAATGTCACGGACGGTGTACAGAAAACAAGGCAAAGCAACATGTATAAATGACTCGCTGGATCCAAAAGCTAAGGAACCAAGGGAGACCCCTGCAGGAGACCTGGCACTTTCCCTGGCTGCTCAGCCTATGCAAAGATCCCAATGGTGGAGGTTTGCATATCCACGAACCTTGACTATAAAGCCCTGAGCACCCGACAATAGTGAGGGGACACGACCACCGGCTCCCTACACAAGATACGGAGGGAGTCAGGGTCACCTGGAATCCAGCAAACAGAAAATAAACGACAAAGGTACAACACTTAGCTTTGTAGCAGACAGGAGAACAAGGTCAGCATGCACACACACTCCAGGAAGTAGTATAAGCCGCCCAGAAAAGCCTTCTGGGGAGGAATTTAAAGGGAAGCAATTAGTCCAACACATGACAGCTGAGAGAGGCTAACGAGAGGAGGAGCTGAATACCACAACACAGAAACTCAAGGAGGAGGTTCTGAAAGGCCTCTGTCAGAGCTTCTCAGCTGTCTGGTTGTGACAGCTGTACTTGCAGGTACAGTCAGAGGCTGCTTTTATACCTTCATGAAGTTTTCGGCTCATGTTTGGGGAATGCGATAACTACACTCTTGGGGATTGCTATATCACAATACTCCCCTGAGTATAAGCTCTTGTAAGAGCTTGTTCCTGGTTCCTGTCTCTGCATTTAGGAGAGGTTCACCCACTGGAGCCTGGAGCCTTGTTGTAGGTCCAGGGTGGGTAGGAGACGGCGAGACCTCCACCAAGCTTCGGCGGTTCGTGGGGTCTGCAGCGCTGACGGTGTCAAGTGGAGTGCTTAGAGTCCTCTGGAAGCACTAGGAGCATCTATCGGCGGAGGTACCCGGTCGGGGTGCTAGGCGTTCCGTTACAATGGTGATCGGCGATCACTTAAACGTTTAGTGAAATCAAATCGAATAAAAAACACAGTAGAACTCAGGGCTATGTTTAATAGTCAAAGTAATAGAACTCAGGGCTATGTTTAATAGCGAAAGTAAGAGTATTTCCACACACACAATGCAAAGGGAACTCAAGGGATTGGGACTGAACAGGTGTGTAGCCGTAAGAAAACCACTAATCAGTGAGGGAACCAGAAAAAAAGGCTTCAATTTGCTCGGGAGCATAAAGATTGGACTCTGGAGCAATGGCAGAAGGTGATGTGGTCTGATGAGTCCAGATTTACCCTGTTCCACAGTGATGGGCGCATCAGGGTAAGAGGAGAGGCAGATGAAGTGATGCCCCCATCATGCCCATTGCCTCCTGTACCAGCCTGTGGGGGCAGTGCTATGATCTGGGGTCCTGCAGTTGGTCAGGTCTAGGTTCAGCAACAGTATGTGCTCCAAGAATGAGGTCAGCGACCACCTGAACTACTGAAGGACCAGGTTATTCCAGCAATGGATCTGTTCTTCCCTGGTGGCACGGGCATATTCCAAGATGGCAATGCCAGGATTCATCGGGCTCAGATTGTGAAAGAGCGGTTCAGGGAGCAGGAGACATCATTGTCATACATGGATTGGCCACCACAGAGTCCAGACCTTAACCCCATGGAGAATCTTTGGGATGGGCTGGAGAAGGCTTTGTGCAGCGGTCAGACTCTGCCATCATCAATGCAAGATCTTGGTGAGAAATTACTGCAACACTGGATGGAAATAAATCTCGTGACATTGCAGAAGCTTATCGGAACAACGCCGCAGCGAATGCGTGCCGGAATCACAGCTAAAGGCGGTCCAACAAAATATTTTGGGTGGCGACTTTTTTTGGGACAGAGTGTGTGTATATATATATATATATATATATATACACACACACACAGTACAGACCAAAAGTTTGGACACACCTTCTTATTCAAAGAGTTTTCTTTGTTTTCTGTCACGGCTGAGGATGGGGAAAACCCTCAGCCGTGCGATGACAGAGGATGGTAGTCACGACTTGGCCAGAACCACAGAATTAGGGAGCAGGTCACCTCCTATTGCTTCCCTAATCTGACCCTAACTCCTAGCGACATGAGCTGACCTGGAAGGTAGGAGGGCTCATGCTCTGGAACCTCGGGTCCCTACTAGCCCTCCGCAGGTCCCTAAGCTAGGAGCTGGGTAGACTACCTGTTCCTCCTGGACATGGAGAAATAGGAGTCTAAAGATGGCCAAACTATAAAGACAGGGGAAACAGAAACAGTCATATGGCAATGGCAGGTAAGTGCAACTAGTACTAACACTTACCTGCCACAGACACAGAGCCTGGGACCCAAGTATCAGTGCTGCTGTCCATAAACACAAACGACAGAGCACACACACACCACACAGGACGCCAGGAAACCATACGCTGCAAAGAATAGACATGACACACAAACACATCCTCATAACATTGTGTATAAACAATACATAACAATTTGTTTATGACCACAAGGGTGGCCCCCACTGGCAGATGTAATTACCAGGAGGGTGTCTCCAGCAACCATGGCTGAAGAACCCCTCAGCTTCAGATCTCCAAAGAGGCTTTATAGCCCAAAGTGGCCACACCCACACAGACACACACAGGAGAGGGAATTAACCCTTCCAACACTAACCAGGGAGTGAAACCACTTAAAGGGGAAGTGTCCAAAAGCACATCACACTGTAGCTGTTACCGCAGGCAACGACATGGTTGGCAACCATGTCCTGGGAGTCAGCCAGAAGGCCGAGACACTGCCACCACATGTACACATCCAAAGCAAATGTTGCCACGGGCAGCCACAGTGAAGGGAAGAGTCACAGTGCACACCAAACATACAAAGTGCATAACAAACCCACGTTACCAAAGACCAGAAATGGTTCTCACTTCACAGGTGTGCCCTGTCAGGTTTAATAAGTGGGGTTTCTTGCATTATAAATGGGGTTGGGACCATCAGTTGTGTTGTGGAGAAGTCAGGTGGATGCACAGCTGATAGTCCTACTGAATAGACTGTTAGAATTTGTATTATGGCAAGAAAAAAGCAGCTAAAGCCTCTTTCACACTTGCGTTGTCCGGATCCGGCGTGTACTCCACTTGCCGGAATTACACGCCGGATCCGGAAAAACGCAAGTGTACTGAAAGCATTTGAAGACGGATCCGTCTTCAAAATGCTTTCAGTGTTACTATGGCACCCAGGACTAGGGATGAGCGAACTCGAACTGTATAGTTCGGGTTCGTACCGAATTTTGGGGTGTCCGTGACACGGACCCGAACCCGGACATTTTCGTAAAAGTCCGGGTTCGGGTTCGGTGTTCGTCGCTTTCTTCGCGCTTTTGTGACGCTTTCTTGGCGCTTTTTGAAAGGCTGCAAAGCAGCCAATCAACAAGCGTCATACTACTTGCCCCAAGAGGCCATCACAGCCATGCCTACTATTGGCATGGCTGTGATTGGCCAGAGCACCATGTGACCCAGCCTCTATTTAAGCTGGAGTCACATAGCGCCGCCCGTCACTCTGCTCTGATTAGCGTAGGGAGAGGTTGCGGCTGCGACAGTAGGGCGAGATTAGGCAGATTAACTCCTCCAAAGGACTTGATTAACTGATCGATCTGCAGCTGTGGATCATTGAGCTGCTGATCCTCAATTGCTCACTGTTTTTAGGCTGCACAGACCGTTTGTCAGTCTCATTTTTCTGGGGTGATCGGCGGCCATTTTGTGTCTTGTGGTGCGCCAGCACAAGCTGCGACCAAGTGCATTTAACCCTCAATGGTGTGGTTGTTTTTTGGCTAAAGCCTACATCAGGGTGAAGCTGTCACACCAAGTGCATTTAACCAGCAATAGTCTGTTCATTTTTTGGCCATATACAAAATCAGGGGCAAGCTGCGCCTGTCACCAAGTGCATTTAACCCTCAATGGTGTGGTTGTTTTTTGGCTAAAGCCTACATCAGGGTGAAGCTGTCACACCAAGTGCATTTAACCAGCAATAGTCTGTTCATTTTTTGGCCATATACAAAATCAGGGGCAAGCTGCGCCTGTCACCAAGTGCATTTAACCCTCAATGGTGTGGTTGTTTTTTGGCTAAAGCCTACATCAGGGTGAAGCTGTCACACCAAGTGCATTTAACCAGCAATAGTCTGTTCATTTTTTGGCCATATCCCAGTCTAATTCTGTCACTAAATCCATACCGGTCACCCAGCGCCTAAATACTAGGCCTCAAATTTATATCCAGCTAAATCTGTCCCTAGTGCTGTAGCTGGGCGAGTTATTTAGTGTCCGTTCAAGCACATTTCTTGTTCTGGGTTGAAATACAATTCCCAATTTAGCAATTTCATAATTTAGTGGTTCCTGCTATATCAGAGCTATTTGAAATCTATCCCAAAAAGGGTATATAATATTGAAGGTGCACATAGGGTCATTCAGAATAACTTCACACACACCCGCTACTGTGTATTTCCAAGTCTAATTCTGTCACTAAATCCATACCGGTGACCCAGCGCCTAAATACTAGGCCTCAAATTTAATTCCCTCTAAATCTCTCGTTACCCGCCGCTGTACTGTTGTTGCTGGGCAAGATATTTAGTGTCCGTCAAAGCACATTTTTTGTTCTGGGTTGAAGTACAATTCCCAATTTAGCAATTTCATAATTTAGTGGTTTCTGCTATATCAGAGCTATTTGAAATCTATCCCTAAAAGGGTATATAATATTGAAGGTGCACATAGGGTCATTCAGAATAACTTCACACACACCCGCTACTGTGTATTTCCAAGTCTAATTCTGTCACTAAACCCATACCTGTCACCCAGCGCCTAAATACTAGGCCTCAAATTTAAATCCCTCTAAATCTCTCGTTACCGTTGTCCTGTTGTAGCTGGGAAAGTTATTTAGTGCCCGTCAAAGCACATTTTTTGTTCTGGGTTGAAGTACAATTCCCAATTTAGCAATTTCATAATTTAGTGGTTCCTGCTATATCAGAGCTATTTGAAATCTATCCCAAAAAGGGTATATAATATTGAAGGTGCACATAGGGTCATTCAGAATAACTTCACACACACCCGCTACTGTGTATTTCCAAGTCTAATTCTGTCACTAAATCCATACCGGTGACCCAGCGCCTAAATACTAGGCCTCAAATTTAATTCCCTCTAAATCTCTCGTTACCCACCGCTGTACTGTTGTTGCTGGGAAAGATATTTAGTGTCCGTCAAAGCACATTTTTTGTTCTGGGTTGAAGTACAATTCCCAATTTAGCAATTTCATAATTTAGTGGTTCCTGCTATATCAGAGCTATTTGAAATCTATCCCTAAAAGGGTATATAATATTGAAGGTGCACATAGGGTCATTCAGAATAACTTCACACACACCCGCTACTGTGTATTTCCAAGTCTAATTCTGTCACTAAACCCATACCTGTCACCCAGCGCCTAAATACTAGGCCTCAAATTTAAATCCCTCTAAATCTCTCGTTACCGTTGTCCTGTTGTAGCTGGGAAAGTTATTTAGTGCCCGTCAAAGCACATTTTTTGTTCTGGGTTGAAGTACAATTCCCAATTTAGCAATTTCATAATTTAGTGGTTTCTGCTATATCAGAGCTATTTGAAATCTATCCCTAAAAGGGTATATAATATTGAAGGTGCACATAGGGTCATTCAGAATAACTTCACACACACCGCTTACTGTGCATTTCCAAGTCTAATTCTGTCACTAAACCCATACCTGTCACCCAGCGCCTAAATACTAGGCCTCAAATTTAAATCCCTCTAAATCTCTCGTTACCCGTTGTCCTGTTGTAGCTGGGAAAGTTATTTAGTGCCCGTCAAAGCACATTTTTTGTTCTGGGTTGAAGTACAATTCCCAATTTAGCAATTTCATAATTTAGTGGTTCCTGCTATATCAGAGCTATTTGAAATCTATCCCAAAAAGGGTATATAATATTGAAGGTGCACATAGGGTCATTCAGAATAACTTCACACACACCCGCTACTGTGTATTTCCAAGTCTAATTCTGTCACTAAATCCATACCGGTGACCCAGCGCCTAAATACTAGGCCTCAAATTTAATTCCCTCTAAATCTCTCGTTACCCACCGCTGTACTGTTGTTGCTGGGCAAGATATTTAGTGTCCGTCAAAGCACATTTTTTGTTCTGGGTTGAAGTACAATTCCCAATTTAGCAATTTCATAATTTAGTGGTTTCTGCTATATCAGAGCTATTTGAAATCTATCCCTAAAAGGGTATATAATATTGAAGGTGCACATAGGGTCATTCAGAATAACTTCACACACACCCGCTACTGTGTATTTCCAAGTCTAATTCTGTCACTAAACCCATACCTGTCACCCAGCGCCTAAATACTAGGCCTCAAATTTAAATCCCTCTAAATCTCTCGTTACCGTTGTCCTGTTGTAGCTGGGAAAGTTATTTAGTGCCCGTCAAAGCACATTTTTTGTTCTGGGTTGAAGTACAATTCCCAATTTAGCAATTTCATAATTTAGTGGTTCCTGCTATATCAGAGCTATTTGAAATCTATCCCAAAAAGGGTATATAATATTGAAGGTGCACATAGGGTCATTCAGAATAACTTCACACACACCCGCTACTGTGTATTTCCAAGTCTAATTCTGTCACTAAATCCATACCGGTGACCCAGCGCCTAAATACTAGGCCTCAAATTTAATTCCCTCTAAATCTCTCGTTACCCACCGCTGTACTGTTGTTGCTGGGCAAGATATTTAGTGTCCGTCAAAGCACATTTTTTGTTCTGGGTTGAAGTACAATTCCCAATTTAGCAATTTCATAATTTAGTGGTTTCTGCTATATCAGAGCTATTTGAAATCTATCCCTAAAAGGGTATATAATATTGAAGGTGCACATAGGGTCATTCAGAATAACTTCACACACACCCGCTACTGTGTATTTCCAAGTCTAATTCTGTCACTAAACCCATACCTGTCACCCAGCGCCTAAATACTAGGCCTCAAATTTAAATCCCTCTAAATCTCTCGTTACCGTTGTCCTGTTGTAGCTGGGAAAGTTATTTAGTGCCCGTCAAAGCACATTTTTTGTTCTGGGTTGAAGTACAATTCCCAATTTAGCAATTTCATAATTTAGTGGTTTCTGCTATATCAGAGCTATTTGAAATCTATCCCTAAAAGGGTATATAATATTGAAGGTGCACATAGGGTCATTCAGAATAACTTCACACACACCCGCTACTGTGTATTTCCAAGTCTAATTCTGTCACTAAATCCATACCGGTGCACCCAGCGCCTAAATACTAGGCCTCAAATTTAAATCCCTCTAAATCTCTCGTTACCCCGCTGTACTGTTGTAGCTGGGCAAGATTATTTAGTGTCCGTCAAAGCACATTTTTTGTTCTGGGTTGAAGTACAATTCCCAATTTAGCAATTTCATAATTTAGTGGTTTCTGCTATATCAGAGCTATTTGAAATCTATCCCTAAAAGGGTATATAATATTGAAGGTGCACATAGGGTCATTCAGAATAACTTCACACACACCCGCTACTGTGTATTTCCAAGTCTAATTCTGTCACTAAATCCATACCGGTGACCCAGCGCCTAAATACTAGGCCTCAAATTTAATCCCTCTAAATCTCTCGTTACCCACCGCTGTACTGTTGTTGCTGGGCAAGATATTTAGTGTCCGTCAAAGCACATTTTTTGTTCTGGGTTGAAGTACAATTCCCAATTTAGCAATTTCATAATTTAGTGGTTTCTGCTATATCAGAGCTATTTGAAATCTATCCCTAAAAGGGTATATAATATTGAAGGTGCACATAGGGTCATTCAGAATAACTTCACACACACCCGCTACTGTGTATTTCCAAGTCTAATTCTGTCACTAAACCCATACCTGTCACCCAGCGCCTAAATACTAGGCCTCAAATTTAAATCCCTCTAAATCTCTCGTTACCACCGTTGTACTGTTGTAGCTGGGCAAGTTATTTAGTGTCCGTCAAAGCACATTTTTTGTTCTGGGTTGAAGTACAATTCCCAATTTAGCAATTTCATAATTTAGTGGTTTCTGCTATATCAGAGCTATTTGAAATCTATCCCTAAAAGGGTATATAATATTGAAGGTGCACATAGGGTCATTCAGAATAACTTCACACACACCCGCTACTGTGTATTTCCAAGTCTAATTCTGTCACTAAACCCATACCTGTCACCCAGCGCCTAAATACTAGGCCTCAAATTTAAATCCCTCTAAATCTCTCGTTACCCCGTTGTACTGTTGTAGCTGGGCAAGATTATTTAGTGTCCGTCAAAGCACATTTTTTGTTCTGGGTTGAAGTACAATTCCCAATTTAGCAATTTCATAATTTAGTGGTTTCTGCTATATCAGAGCTATTTGAAATCTATCCCTAAAAGGGTATATAATATTGAAGGTGCACATAGGGTCATTCAGAATAACTTCACACACACCCGCTACTGTGTATTTCCAAGTCTAATTCTGTCACTAAATCCATACCTGTCACCCAGCGCCTAAATACTAGGCCTCAAATTTATATCCCTCTAAATCTCTCGTTACCCGCTGTCCTGTTGTTGCTGGGAAAGTATTTAGTGTCCGTCAAAGCACATTTTTTGTTCTGGGTTGAAGTACAATTCCCAATTTAGCAATTTCATAATTTAGTGGTTTCTGCTATATCAGAGCTATTTGAAATCTATCCCTAAAAGGGTATATAATATTCAAGGTGCACATTGGGTCATTCAGAATAACTTCACACACACGCTTCTGTGCATTTCCAAGTCTAATTCTGTCACTAAATCCATACCGGTCACCCAGCGCCTAAATACTAGGCCTCAAATTTATATCCCGCTGAATTTGAATACAATACATTGGGCCAAATAATATATTTGTTGTTGTGGTGAACCATAACAATGAGAAAAACATCTAGTAAGGGACGCGGACGTGGACATGGTCGTGGTGGTGTTAGTGGACCCTCTGGTGCTGGGAGAGGACGTGGCCGTTCTGCCACATCCACACGTCCTAGTGTACCAACTACCTCAGGTCCCAGTAGCCGCCAGAATTTACAGCGATATATGGTGGGGCCCAATGCCGTTCTAAGGATGGTAAGGCCTGAGCAGGTACAGGCATTAGTCAATTGGGTGGCCGACAGTGGATCCAGCACGTTCACATTATCTCCCACCCAGTCTTCTGCAGAAAGCGCACAGATGGCGCCTGAAAACCAACCCCATCAGTCTGTCACATCACCCCCATGCATACCAGGGAAACTGTCTCAGCCTCAAGTTATGCAGCAGTCTCTTATGCTGTTTGAAGACTCCGCTGGCAGGGTTTCCCAAGGGCATCCACCTAGCCCTTCCCCAGCGGTGAAAGACATAGAATGCACTGACGCACAACCACTTATGTTTCCTGATGATGAGGACATGGGAATACCACCTCAGCATGTCTCTGATGATGACGAAACACAGGTGCCAACTGCTGCGTCTTTCTGCAGTGTGCAGACTGAACAGGAGGTCAGGGATCAAGACTGGGTGGAAGACGATGCAGGGGACGATGAGGTCCTAGACCCCACATGGAATGAAGGTCGTGCCACTGACTTTCACAGTTCGGAGGAAGAGGCAGTGGTGAGACCGAGCCAACAGCGTAGCAAAAGAGGGAGCAGTGGGCAAAAGCAGAACACCCGCCGCCAAGAGACTCCGCCTGCTACTGACCGCCGCCATCTGGGACCGAGCACCCCAAAGGCAGCTTCAAGGAGTTCCCTGGCATGGCACTTCTTCAAACAATGTGCTGACGACAAGACCCGAGTGGTTTGCACGCTGTGCCATCAGAGCCTGAAGCGAGGCATTAACGTTCTGAACCTGAGCACAACCTGCATGACCAGGCACCTGCATGCAAAGCATGAACTGCAGTGGAGTAAACACCTTAAAACCAAGGAAGTCACTCAGGCTCCCCCTGCTACCTCTTCTGCTGCTGCCGCCTCGGCCTATTCTGCTGCTGCCGCCTCGGCCTCTTCCTCCGCCTCTGGAGGAACGTTGGCACCTGCCGCCCAGCAAACAGGGGATGTACCACCAACACCACCACCACCACCTCCGTCACCAAGCGTCTCAACCATGTCACACGCCAGCGTTCAGCTCTCCATCTCACAAACATTTGATAGAAAGCGTAAATTCCCACCTAGCCACCCTCGATCCCTGGCCCTGAATGCCAGCATTTCTAAACTACTGGCCTATGAAATGCTGTCATTTAGGCTGGTGGACACAGACAGCTTCAAACAGCTCATGTCGCTTGCTGTCCCACAGTATGTTGTTCCCAGCCGGCACTACTTCTCCAAGAGAGCCGTGCCTTCCCTGCACAACCAAGTATCCGATAAAATCAAGTGTGCACTGCGCAACGCCATCTGTAGCAAGGTCCACCTAACCACAGATACGTGGACCAGTAAGCACGGCCAGGGACGCTATATCTCCCTAACTGCACACTGGGTAAATGTAGTGGCAGCTGGGCCCCAGGCGGAGAGCTGTTTGGCGCACGTCCTTCCGCCGCCAAGGATCGCAGGGCAACATTCTTTGCCTCCTGTTGCCACCTCCTCCTTCTCGGCTTCCTCCTCCTCTTCTTCCACCTGCTCATCCAGTCAGCCACACACCTTCACCACCAACTTCAGCACAGCCCGGGGTAAACGTCAGCAGGCCATTCTGAAACTCATATGTTTGGGGGACAGGCCCCACACCGCACAGGAGTTGTGGCGGGGTATTGAACAACAGACCGACGAGTGGTTGCTGCCGGTGAGCCTCAAGCCCGGCCTGGTGGTGTGTGATAATGGGCGAAATCTCGTTGCAGCTCTGGGACTAGCCAATTTGACGCACATCCCTTGCTTGGCGCATGTGCTGAATTTGGTGGTGCAGAAGTTCATTCACAACTACCCCGACATGTCAGAGCTGCTGCATAAAGTGCGGGCCGTCTGTTCGCGCTTCCGGCGTTCACATCCTGCCGCTGCTCGCCTGTCTGCGCTACAGCGTAACTTCGGCCTTCCCGCTCACCGCCTCATATGCGACGTGCCCACCAGGTGGAACTCCACCTTGCACATGCTGGACAGACTGTGCGAGCAGCAGCAGGCCATAGTGGAGTTTCAGCTGCAGCACGCACGGGTCAGTCGCACTACAGAACAGCACCACTTCACCACCAATGACTGGGCCTCCATGCGAGACCTGTGTGCCCTGTTGCGCTGTTTCGAGTACTCCACCAACATGGCCAGTGGCGATGACACCGTTATCAGCGTTACAATACCACTTCTATGTCTCCTTGAGAAAACACTTAGGGCGATGATGGAACAGGAGGTGGCCCAGGAGGAGGAGGAGGAGGATGAGGAAGAGGGGTCATTTTTAGCACTTTCAGGCCAGTCTCTTCGAAGTGACTCAGAGGGAGGTTTTTTGCAACAGCAGAGGCCAGGTACAAATGTGGCCAGCCAGGGCCCACTACTGGAGGACGAGGAGGACGAGGATGAGGAGGAGGTGGAGGAGGATGAGGATGAAGCATGGTCACAGCGGGGTGGCACCCAACGCAGCTCGGGTCCATCACTGGTGCGTGGCTGGGGGGAAAGGCAGGACGATGACGATACGCCTCCCACAGAGGACAGCTTGTCCTTATCCCTGGGCAGCCTGGCACACATGAGCGACTACATGCTGCAGTGCCTGCGCAACGACAGCAGAGTTGCCCACATTTTAACCTGTGCGGACTACTGGGTTGCCACCCTGCTGGATCCACGCTACAAAGACAATGTGCCCACCTTACTTCCTGCACTGGAGCGTGATAGGAAGATGCGCGAGTACAAGCGCACGTTGGTAGACGCGCTACTGAGAGCATTCCCAAATGTCACAGGGGAACAAGTGGAAGCCCAAGGCCAAGGCAGAGGAGGAGCAAGAGGTCGCCAAGGCAGCTGTGTCACGGCCAGCTCCTCTGAGGGCAGGGTTAGCATGGCAGAGATGTGGAAAACTTTTGTCAACACGCCACAGCTAACTGCACCACCACCTGATACGCAACGTGTTAGCAGGAGGCAACATTTCACTAACATGGTGGAACAGTACGTGTGCACACCCCTCCACGTACTGACTGATGGTTCGGCCCCATTCAACTTCTGGGTCTCTAAATTGTCCACGTGGCCAGAGCTAGCCTTTTATGCCTTGGAGGTGCTGGCCTGCCCGGCAGCCAGCGTTTTGTCTGAACGTGTATTCAGCACGGCAGGGGGCGTCATTACAGACAAACGCAGCCGCCTGTCTACAGCCAATGTGGACAAGCTGACGTTCATAAAAATGAACCAGGCATGGATCCCACAGGACCTGTCCGTCCCTTGTCCAGATTAGACATTAACTACCTCCCCATAACCATATATTATTGGACTCCAGGGCACTTCCTCATTCAATCCTATTTTTATTTTCATTTTACCATTATATTGCGATGCTACCCAAAGTTGAATGAACCTCTCCTCTGCCTGTGTGCTAGGCCTAAATATATGCCAATGGACTGTTGCAGTGGTGGCTGACATGAAGCCTGATTCTCTGCTATGACATGCAGACTAATTCTCTGCTGACATGAAGCCAGATTGTCTGTTACGGGACCTTCTCCTCTGCCTGGGTTCTGGGCCTAAATTTATGAAAATTGACTCTTACAGTGGTGGGTGACGTGAAGCCTGATTCTCTGCTATGATATGAAGACTGATTCTCTGCTGTCATGAAGCCAGATTGTCTGTTACGGGACCTCTCTGCTCTGCCTGTGTGCTAGGCCTAAATATATGCCAATGGACTGTTGCAGTGGTGGGTGACGTGAAGCCTGATTCTCTGCTATGATATGAAGACTGATTCTCTGCTGACATGAAGCCAGATTGTCTGTTACGGGACCTCCCTCCTCTGCCTGGGTGCTGGGCCTAAATATATGCCAATGGACTGTTGCAGTGGTGGCTGACGTGAAGCCTCATTCTCTGCTATGACATGCAGACTGATTCTCTGCTGACATGAAGACAGATTCTCTGTTACGGGACCTCTCTCCTCTGCCTGGGTGCTGGGCCTAAATATATGCCAATGGACTGTTGCAGTGGTGGCTGACGTGAAGCCTCATTCTCTGCTATGATATGAAGACTGATTCTCTGCTGACATGAAGCCAGATTGTCTGTTACGGGACCTTTCTCCTCTGCCTGGGTTCTGGGCCTAAATTTATGAAAATTGACTCTTACAGTGGTGGGTGACGTGAAGCCTGATTCTCTGCTATGATATGAAGACTGATTCTCTGCTGACATGAAGCCAGATTGTCTGTTACGGGACCTTTCTCCTCTGCCTGGGTTCTGGGCCTAAATTTATGAAAATTGACTCTTACAGTGGTGGGTGACGTGAAGCCTGATTCTCTGCTATGATATGAAGACTGATTCTCTGCTGACATGAAGCCAGATTGTCTGTTACGGGACCTTTCTCCTCTGCCTGGGTTCTGGGCCTAAATTTATGAAAATTGACTCTTACAGTGGTGGGTGACGTGAAGCCTGATTCTCTGCTATGATATGAAGACTGATTCTCTGCTGACATGAAGCCAGATTGTCTGTTACGGGACCTTTCTCCTCTGCCTGGGTTCTGGGCCTAAATTTATGAAAATTGACTCTTACAGTGGTGGGTGACGTGAAGCCTGATTCTCTGCTATGATATGAAGACTGATTCTCTGCTGACATGAAGCCAGATTCTCTGTTACGGGACCTCCCTCCTCTGCCTGGGTGCTGGGCCTAAATATATGCCAATGGACTGTTGCAGTGGTGGCTGACGTGAAGCCTCATTCTCTGCTATGACATGCAGACTAATTCTCTGCTGACATGAAGACAGATTCTCTGTTACGGGACCTCCCTCCTCTGCCTGGGTGCTGGGCCTAAATATATGCCAATGGACTGTTGCAGTGGTGGCTGACGTGAAGCCTCATTCTCTGCTATGACATGCAGACTGATTCTCTGCTGACATGAAGCCAGATTCTCTGTTACGGGACCTCCCTCCTCTGCCTGGGTGCTGGGCCTAAATATATGCCAATGGACTGTTGCAGTGGTGGCTGACGTGAAGCCTCATTCTCTGCTATGATATGAAGACTGATTCTCTGCTGACATGAAGCCAGATTGTCTGTTACGGGACCTTTCTCCTCTGCCTGGGTTCTGGGCCTAAATTTATGAAAATTGACTCTTGCAGTGGTGGGTGACGTGAAGCCTGATTCTCTGCTATGATATGAAGACTGATTCTCTGCTGACATGAAGCCAGATTGTCTGTTACGGGACCTTTCTCCTCTGCCTGGGTTCTGGGCCTAAATTTTTGAAAATTGACTCTTACAGTGGTGGGTGACGTGAAGCCTGATTCTCTGCTATGATATGAAGACTGATTCTCTGCTGACATGAAGCCAGATTGTCTGTTACGGGACCTTTCTCCTCTGCCTGGGTTCTGGGCCTAAATTTATGAAAATTGACTCTTACAGTGGTGGGTGACGTGAAGCCTGATTCTCTGCTATGATATGAAGACTGATTCTCTGCTGACATGAAGCCAGATTCTCTGTTACGGGACCTCCCTCCTCTGCCTGGGTGCTGGGCCTAAATATATGCCAATGGACTGTTGCAGTGGTGGCTGACGTGAAGCCTCATTCTCTGCTATGACATGCAGACTAATTCTCTGCTGACATGAAGACAGATTCTCTGTTACGGGACCTCCCTCCTCTGCCTGGGTGCTGGGCCTAAATATATGCCAATGGACTGTTGCAGTGGTGGCTGACGTGAAGCCTCATTCTCTGCTATGACATGCAGACTGATTCTCTGCTGTCATGAAGCCAGATTGTCTGTTACGGGACCTCTCTGCTCTGCCTGTGTGCTAGGCCTAAATATATGCCAATGGACTGTTGCAGTGGTGGGTGACGTGAAGCCTGATTCTCTGCTATGATATGAAGACTGATTCTCTGCTGACATGAAGCCAGATTGTCTGTTACGGGACCTTTCTCCTCTGCCTGGGTTCTGGGCCTAAATTTATGAAAATTGACTCTTACAGTGGTGGGTGACGTGAAGCCTGATTCTCTGCTATGATATGAAGACTGATTCTCTGCTGACATGAAGCCAGATTCTCTGTTACGGGACCTCCCTCCTCTGCCTGGGTGCTGGGCCTAAATATATGCCAATGGACTGTTGCAGTGGTGGCTGACGTGAAGCCTCATTCTCTGCTATGACATGCAGACTAATTCTCTGCTGACATGAAGACAGATTCTCTGTTACGGGACCTCCCTCCTCTGCCTGGGTGCTGGGCCTAAATATATGCCAATGGACTGTTGCAGTGGTGGCTGACGTGAAGCCTCATTCTCTGCTATGACATGCAGACTAATTCTCTGCTGACATGAAGACAGATTCTCTGTTACGGGACCTCTCTCCTCTGCCTGTGTGTGTGCTGGGCCTAAATATATGCCAATGGACTGTTGCAGTGGTGGCTGACGTGAAGCCTCATTCTCTGCTATGACATGCAGACTGATTCTCTGCTGACATGAAGCCAGATTCTCTGTTACGGGACCTCTCTCCTCTGCCTGTGTGTGTGCTGGGCCTAAATATATGCCAATGGACTGTTGCAGTGGTGGCTGACGTGAAGCCTCATTCTCTGCTATGACATGCAGACTAATTCTCTGCTGACATGAAGACAGATTCTCTGTTACGGGACCTCCCTCCTCTGCCTGGGTGCTGGGCCTAAATATATGCCAATGGACTGTTGCAGTGGTGGCTGACGTGAAGCCTCATTCTCTGCTATGACATGCAGACTAATTCTCTGCTGACATGAAGACAGATTCTCTGTTACGGGACCTCTCTCCTCTGCCTGGGTGCCGGGGCCTAAATATCTGAGAATGGACTGTTCCAGTGGTGGGTGACGGGAAGCCAGATTCTCTGCTATGGAACCTCTCTCCAATTGATTTTGGTTAATTTTTATTTATTTAATTTTTATTTTAATTCATTTCCCTATCCACATTTGTTTGCAGGGGATTTACCTACATGTTGCTGCCTTTTGCAGCCCTCTAGCTCTTTCCTGGGCTGTTTTACAGCCTTTTTAGTGCCGAAAAGTTCGGGTCCCCATTGACTTCAATGGGGTTCGGGTTCGGGACGAAGTTCGGATCGGGTTCGGATCCCGAACCCGAACATTTCCGGGATGTTCGGCCGAACTTCTCGAACCCGAACATCCAGGTGTTCGCTCAACTCTACCCAGGACGCTATTAAAGTCCTGGTTGCCATAGTAGTAGTGGGGAGCGGGGGAGCGGTATACTTACAGTCCGTGCGGCTCCCGGGGCGCTCCAGAATGACGTCAGAGCGCCCCATGCGCATGGATCATGTGATCCATGCGATCACGTCATCCATGCGCCTGGGGCGCCCTGACGTCACTCTGGAGCGCCCCGGGAGCCGCACGGATGGTAAGTATGCTGCTCCCCGCTCCCCACTACAGTTTACCATGGCTGCCAGGACTTTAGCGTCCCGGCAGCCATGGTAACCATTCAGAAAAAGCTAAACGTCGCATCCGGCAATGCGCCGAAACAACGTTTAGCTTAAGGCCGGATCCGGATCAATGCCTTTCAATGGGCATTCATTCCGGATCCGGCCTTGCGGCAAGTGTTCCGGATTTTTGGCCGGAGCAAAAAGCGCAGCATGCTGCGCTATTTGCTGCGGCCAAAAAACGTTCCGTTCCGGAACGGAAGACATCCTGATGCATCCTGAAGGACGGACTGTCCATTCAGAATGCATTAGGATAATCCTGATCAGTATTCTTCCGGCATAGAGCCCCGACGACGGAACTCTATGCCGGAAGACTATAACGCAGGTGTGAAAGGGCCCTTAGTAAAGAAAAACGAGTGGCCATCATTACTTTAAGAAATGAAGGTCAGTCAGTCCAAAAAATTGGGAAAACTTTGAAAGTGTCCCCAAGTGCAGTCACAAAAACCATCAAGCGCTACAAAGAAACTGGCTGACATGCGGACCGCCCCAGGAAAGGAAGACCAAGAGTCACCTCTGCTGCGGAGGAGAAGTTCATCCGAGTCACCAGCCTCAGAAATCGCAGGTTAACAGCAGCTCAGATTAGAGACCAGGTCAATGCCACCCAGAGTTCTAGCAGCAGACACATCTCTAGAACAACTGTTAAGAGGAGACTGTGTGAATCAGGCCTTCATGGTAGAATATCTGCTAGGAAACCACGGCTAAGGACAGGCAACAAGCAGAAGAGACTTGTTTGGGCTAAAGAACACAAGGAATGGACATTAGACCAGTGGAAATCTGTGCTTTGGTCTGATGAGTCCAAATGTGAGATCTTTGGTTCCAACCACCGTGTCTTTGTGCGACGCAGACAAATTGAACGGATGGACTCTACATGCCTGGTTCCCACTGTGAAGCATGGAGGAGGAGGTGTGATGGTGTGGGGGTGTGATGGTGTGGGGGGGCTTTGCTGGTGACACTGTTGGGAATTTATTCAAAATTGAAGGCATACTGAACCAGCATGGCTACCACAGCATCTTGCAGCGGCATGCTATTCCATCCGGTTTGCGTTTAGTTGGACCATCATTTATTTTTCAACAGGACAATGACCCCAAACACACCTCCAGGCTGTGTAAGGGCTATTTGACCATGAAGGAGAGTGATGGGGTGCTGCGCCAGATGACCTGGCCTCCGCAGTCACTGGACCTGAACCCAATCGAGATGGTTTGGGGTGAGCTGAACCGCAGAGTGAAGGCAAAAGGGCCAACAAGTGCTAAGCATCTCTGGGAACTCCTTCAAGACTGTTGGAAGACCAATTCAGGTGACTACCTCCTGAAGCTCATCAAGAGAATGCCAAGAGTGTGCAAAGCATTAATCAAAGCAAAAGGCGGCTACTTTGAAGAACCTAGAATATGACATATTTTCAGTTGTTTCACACTTTTTTGTTATGTATATAATTCCACATGTGTTAATTCATAGTTTTGATGCCTTCAGTGTGAATCTACAATTGTCATAGTCATGAAAATAAGGAAAACACTGAATGAGAAGGTGTGTCCAAACTTTTGGTCTGTACTATATATATATATATATATATACACACACACACACACACACACAATCTCCACTGCACAGCTCCTGTATACTAATATATACATGTAACGCCCCAGAGGTGCATTACCACCTTTTACACTCCTCTACTATCTTTTAGGGTTGATTTAAAGTCATGTGTATTTATTTCCTGCACATTGTGTGGGGTGAGCTTGCGGCTTAAAAAGACAACGCTATGCTCGTCCCCGTTGACCTCCTGAGACAGTACAGCACCGAGGCCTACTTCGGAGGCATCTGTCTGTACTACGAACTCCTTATTGAAGTCGGGCGTTATCAAAACCGGGGACCCGCACAGGGCCGACTTTAAAGTGGAAAAAGCCTCTTCCGCCCGCTCATCCCAACGAACCATCACTGATTTTTGTCCTTTCAAAACCCCTGTCAAGGGCGCGGCTATCGTAGCAAAGTGGGGAACAAACCTCATGTAATAGCCCACCATTCCCAGGAATTACTTTATTTGCCTAGTGGCGACAGGTCGGGGCCAATTCTTTATCCCCTCTATTTTGTTCACTTGGGGTTTGATGACTCCGCGCCTAATGACATATGTAACACCCCAGAGTTGTGTTACTACATGCCTCTACCCGCTACTATCTTCTAAGAGCCCTTAAATTGTCATCTGATATGATTTTGCTCATGTCTCCACAAATGTTCATGTAAAACCATGTTAAATTCAATTGTTTTGTAATTTTCCAGGTTTACCAGCAGGTGGCAGCAATGGATTATTCCAGCTTAGCTCCCCCTCTGTGGAGGTGTGGACTGTTCCCACATCCTGCAGCATGGGTGGGGAAGGAAGTTAGATTCAGTGTAGCTCACCCCCTGCTAGGGGTAGGGTGTGTGTGTGTGTGTGTGTAGGAGATCCACTGCATAGGGAAGAAAGCCAGGATCTTGTCTCAGCTGAGACATTGATCACATACCCAGTCTGAGAACCTTCAGCCTCAGCTGGATGAAAAGAAGCAGACAACCTCCAGAGTTCTAGGAAGAAAGCATCCCCTGAGAATCTGAGAGTAAAGTCCAGACACCTGGGAGAACCCATATCCTCCTCAGCTAGTCTCTCCCCACAAAGCAGAAGGTACAGAAAAGTGCAGAAGATTAGTTCCTGCCACAATTACAGAGCTACCAAGCAGACGAATTATCCTGCAAGCTCACATTTAAAGTGCAGAAGGCCAAAACCTGCTGGGACCAGAGACCAAAGCTGTATACAAGTTATCTTCAGTAAAGAAACATTTGAACTTCATCTAAAGGTCTGGACATCATTTCTGCTGCAAAATCTCTCTATTACTCCTACTATCACTACACTTAAATTTATTGCAAGAGAGCCAGGAGTCCGGCCGTACCCAGGTAGGAGACACCGTTGACAATTATCACCACCCTAGAGAGACATTATAGGACATTACACCACCGTGGCCTTCCTAATCTGGGACGTGCATTATAACACCTTGGAAGGGGCCTGGGGTAGTCCCCTGCGCACAATGCGATTGGCGTCACAAACAAACTACAAACTATTATCCCCCCATATCCTGACCCACTGAAAAAGTGGCGTCAGCGTACCCGTTCCTGGTTACTGCACATACCCCAGGTACTTAGTCTCCTCTAACCCTATCGCATATTTTTTGGGTTAGCGGTTAGTCCAGCTTTTTCGAAGGGAGTCCACTACAGCCTGCACTTTGGGTAGGTGACTTTCCTAGTCGGTGCTGTGGATGACAATATCGTACAGGTAAGCTGAAGCGTACCGACGATGTGGTCGCAGCACAATGTACATTAGCCTTTGGAAAGTGGCGGGGGCACCATGCAGACCAAAGGGTAACACCTTATACTGGTACAGCCCCTCTGGCCGTTTTCTCTTTGGCAGCGTCCTTTAAGGGGACCTGCCAATACCCTTTTGTGAGGTCCAAAACAGAAAAATACCGGGCTTGTCCTAAGCACTCAATAAGCTCGTCTACCTGAGGCATGGGATACGCGTCGATACCTCGTTTAATTTTCGAAAATTGTTACAAAAAACCGCAACGTCCCATCTGATTTGGGTATCAGTACTAGAGGACTGACCCACTCACTTTTTGACTCCTCAATGACATCTAGATGCAACATTAGTTGCACCTCCTCCGATATGGCTTGTCGCCGAGCCTCGGGCACCCGGTATGGTTTTATTCTGACTTTTGCCTGAAGCTCAGTGACAATGTCATGCTGGATTATGGAAGTGCGTCCAGGGAGGTCCGAGAACACATCTGTGTTCCGACTAACGAACTCCTTGGCCTCCTGAGTCTGTTTAGAGGAGAGGCTGTCAGCAATCTTCACTGTGGCAGCCGCTTCCCTTGCATCAGACCGAAGGGCCGGTACCTCTCCCCCTAGAAAACCCGTTTTGCGGGCTGTCATCAGTACAGGTTTCCCTATCCTTCCACGGTTTGAGTAAATTCACATGGTAAACCTGCTCCGGCTTCCACCGCCCTGGCTAGTGTACCTTGTAGTTTACTTCACCAACCTTTTAGAGTACCTCGTGGGGCCCCTGCTACCTAGCCAGGAACTTACTGTCCACTGTCAGTACCAGAACCAAAACCTGATCTCCTGGGTTAAAGATCCGGACCCGAGCCTGCCGATTATACACTCTGAGCTGCCTCCATATGTTACTTTACCAGCGGCAACACGGTTTCCATACGTTACTGCATCTGGGTGACGTTTCAACAACGCTTTTATATGGTGTGGGTTGTTGCTCCCATGCCTCTTTGGCTATGTCCAACAGACCACGTGGATGTCTGCCATATAGAAGTTTGAAGGGCGAGAACCCAGTAGAGGCCTGGGGCACTTCTCGCACTGCAAACATAAGATAGGGCAGAAGGAGGTCCCAGTCCTTCCCATCCCTAGACACCACTAGTTTTAACATCATTTTTAAAGTTTGATTAAACCTTTCTACTAGGCCAGGGCTGGCCAACCTGCGGCTCTCCAGCTGTTGCAAAACTACAACTCCCAGCATGCCTAAACTGCTTACAGCTATCAGCCTACAGCAGGGCATGGTGGGAAGTGTAGTTTTACAACAGCTGGAGAGCCGCAGGTTGGCCAGCCCTGTACTAGGCCATCAGTTTTCGTGCGATAGACGGATGTCGGTATCTGTTTGATATTGAGCAACTTACAGAGTTCCGGCATGACCTTGGACATAAAAGGGGTTCCTTGGTCGGTCAGAACCTCTTTACGTAGTCCTACTCAGGAAAACATCTCCATTTACCCTTTTGCTATGAGTTTGGCCGATGTATGTTTCAGTGGCACCGCCTCCGGGTACCGAGTGGCGTAGTCCAGGACGACCAAGATGTGTTGCTGCCCCCTGGCGGACTTCGGTACTGGGCCTACGAGATCCATAGCGATTCTCTCAAATGGTACCTCGATAATCGGGATGGGCACTAAGGGATTGCGGAACAGGTGCTGGGGGCCAGTGGTTTAGCAGGTTGGGTGAGACTTACAAAAGTCACCCACCTCTCTAAACACACTGGGCCAGTAAAACCGTTGTAGTAACTGGTCCTGTGTCTTCTGCAGTCCCAGATGACCCCCGAAAACATGTTGGTGGGTTAACTCTAACACGAGTTTTCGATAGGCCCCAGGCACCACCAACTGTTCAACAGGTTCACCCCGCAGCTGGTTTACCCGATATAGCATATTCTGGTAGACCACGAAACGGGGAAACATCAACTCAGCCCCAGGTTGTTTGGGTACACCTTCAAGTATTACCACATTCTCCCAGGCCCGGGATAGGGTTGGGTCTCGGTGTTGGGCTGTACCGAAATTCTCCCCGGAGACTTTGAGGTCTGCCAACCCAGGACCCGATGGCAACTCCTCCATGTCTCCCCTCAATACCCTACACAGGGTTGTCTCCCCCTCTTCCACCAAAGTCGCGTTCACCCCTACTGCTGGCTCTTTGGCCTCAGGGTTCTGGCCGTCCCCCTAAACAAGGCCAATCTCCTGGGCTTATTCCTGTCTCAGGGGTATCTGTAACTCTCACAACCAGCCATAGGGCAGGGAAAACTGGAAAGTCTCTCCCTATTATGAGTTCATAGTGGAGATTTGTGGCGACTGCCACTTCGTGGGTCCACCTGCCGGCCACCGTGGTTAGAAACACCAGCGCGCTGGGGTAGTCTTTCAAGTCTCCATGAATTCACATCACCCCAACTTTCCGGCCAGTTTACTCAGTGGACTGCACTTGGGTAGCCCTTACTAGGGTCACCAAGATCCCTGAGTCAAGCAGCGCCTTCGCTTGAGTGTCTCACACTTCCACCTGGCACAAGTGGTCTAGAGCCTCCAGGGTACCTGTGGCACACAGTTTCCTAGCATATAGTGATTGTCAGTAACCACAATTAGTGTCCATGGGCTCAACCTGATGAGGACACTCAGCCCTGGTGTGGCCAGGTTCCAGTGGGCCTGGGGTGGGGAGTTCTGGAG
This sequence comes from Bufo gargarizans, assembly GCF_014858855.1. Lineage (NCBI taxonomy): Eukaryota > Metazoa > Chordata > Amphibia > Anura > Bufonidae > Bufo > Bufo gargarizans. The sequence goes on from NC_058088.1 coordinate 53,362,445, forward strand.
TTTACCTGCCCTCCTCCCAAAATAAATTTTTGGTGGCCTCATAGCATTCCACCAGGTCCACCATTTCCAGGAGATACTTGGCCGATTCAGAGCTGGAGAGGGGGTGGCAGCGCCCTCCAGAATATGTCAGCCAATAGTCTATCCAGCATAGCCGTGGGACTCAGCACATCAGGCTGTAGCCACTTTTGCAAAAGGTGGAGTAAGTCATAATACTGGGGTCTCGTGGGCTCAGCCGGCTTAAACCCCCACTGATCTATCCGCTGGGCCCGGACCAACACATTCATCCCCAGTCTTGCCAAAATCTCACCCTTTACCTTCGGGTAGTTGGACGTTTGATCATCCGGCAAGTCGAAATACACCCGCTGGGACTCTGATGCCAAGAAAGGAGCGACGACCTCAGCCCACTGGTCTCGGGGCAGCTTTTCTCTGGTGGCCACTTTCTTGTACACCGCCAGGTAGGTTTCGATGTCGTCTGCGGGGTCATCTTAGGGATCGCTGCACGGACTGCTTTCCAGGCATCGTGGACGCTTGGGGTTGCTCCTGCTGTCTGCAAAGCCATCACATGTTGTAGAAGAAACTGGTTGGTCTCTTGCTGCTGCTTATTAGCCTCCATGAGGGCATTCACAACAGCCTCCATTTTGTCATGGGGCACGGGTTGTAATACAGCGGGTATGAAGTATGAGATACAACTGTACCCCAAAATATATCGGTATTCACACCAGCCTCACTGCGCTTGCCCGCATCCTCAACCAATTGTGGGGATTCACTCTGGTAGTTAGGACTAGCAGTTGCAGTACAGAGGCAAAGTGCACAGTTCTTGAATCAAACAGCAGTGTTTATTCACACATTGGTGTGTAAAACGCAGGTGGGTTAGTGTTTGTTCACACACAAGGAAAGTCGATAAACAATAAAAGTCACCTTTTCTCCTGGCTGCTAATTCACATCCTGTTAGCCGTTCAGTCTCATCAAGTCCATAGGTGACCTGTTCACCTTTAGAGGGGCCTGAGTCCTTCAGCCCGGCTCAAACCTTAAATCCCAGCACAGCCCTCAGTTCACAGCACACAGACCCCTGAGCTCCACTGTCAGAGGGCGGTAAATCCTCCTCACCTGGCAGTGCTGGCTGGTTTTTATGCCTGGCAAAACCCGGCCTGGAACATGGGGAGTAGTCACCCACCCAGCACTTTGACTACTCCCAGTAAGAGCCGTCCCGGTTCAGCTATGACAGCCATGCTAACTCTCTAGGTGTCAATTAGCAATAGCTGCTGCTGACACCTAAAATACCGGCTCTTACTTCACCGAGGCCAGGAACCTCGGGGACACATACCTTCCATCCACGATGATTTCAGGTACCTTCTTACAAAATCCACTGCACAGCTCCTGTATACTGATATACATATTCACTGCACAGCTCCTGTGTACTGATATATATCCACTGTGGTTAACCCTTGATGTTAACAACAAAACAAACCTCAATATTTATTTCCCTGATTCTGCCGTTTGCAGAAACACCCCATATGTCGTATACCACTGTATGGGCACACGGCAGGGCTCAGAAGGGCAGGAGAGCCATATGGTTTTTGGAGGGCAGATTTTGCTGGAATGGTCTTAGTGCGCCATGTTGCATTTGAAGAGACCCCGAGGTACCCCCATAGTGAAAATCCCCCAAAAGTGACCATATTTTGTAAACTACACCACCCAAGGAATATTTAAGGGGTGTAGCGAGCGATTTGACCCATCAGGCGTTTCATAGAATTTATAACCCATGGCTGTGAAAATTAAAAATAAATATTTTTTTTTACAAGAAAATTTCGCTTTAGGCCCAAACTTTCTTTTTCACAAAAGATAACAGGAGAATATTCCCCACAATTTGCTGCCCATTTTCTTCTCAATACAGTAACACCTCAATACTCCAGGGTTCAGAAGGGAAGGAGCAGCATCTGGATTTTCTAACATGGAATTTTCGGTCATGGATTTTAAGAGCGATACCTTTTTTAGTTTTTTGTTGACTGAGCTGGATAAGGGCTTATTTTTTGTGGGACAAGCTGTAGTTTTTATTGTCACTATTTTGGGGTACATTTGGCTTTCTGGTTGCTTTTTATCAAATTTTTGGGGAGGTGAACTCAGAAAAAAAAGCTGCTTGGTGTCATTTTTCTCTATTTTTTTTTTTATATTGTTCACTTGATAAGGTAGATCATGTAATATTTTTGTAGATACGGTCGTTATGGACGCAACAATACCAAATATGTCTAATTTTTATAGATTTTTTTACGTTTTACAGAATAAGAGCATTTTATGAAAAAAAATTATGTTGTTGTGTTGAAATTTTGGTCCTGTTTGAGGGCTCATTTTTTGCCGGGTGAGGTGACGTTTTTATTGCTACCATTTTAGGGTACATACAACTTTTTGATCGATTAACATGATGTTTTTTGAGCGGTGAGGTGGAAGATGTTTTGGCTAATATTTATTTAATTTTTACGGCGTTCACCTGATGGGGTAGCTCATGTGATACTTTTATAGAGCGGCCGTCACGGATGCCGCAATACTAAATATGTCTATTTTATTTTAAAAATTCTATTTTTAACATTTTTAAATGACTTAATTGGGGAAACCTTTTTTAGTAAAAATTTTTTTAAACTTTGTGTCCCCCATAAGGTCATACAAGACCTCTGGGGGACATTTTACTTTATCTTTTTTTTTTTTTCTACTGATTTCTCCTGTAACTGGGGCTGACATAGCCCCAGTTACAGTGGAAATACATCCTAAGAGAGGCTGTACAGGAGAATACTGCGCTGTACAGCCTGACTGCAGGGCTGATCGAGGTCTATGCAAGACCCGGCATCTCCCGCACTCTCCCAGCCCTGGCGGTCACATGACTACTGGGTCGGGACAGGAAGCTGCACATCGATTCCTAATCTGTATACACAGAGCTCATTCAGCCTGTGTATACAGCGATCTAGAAGGCACGGACACCTAGGAACTGTCCCTGCCTTCTCCCTGGGGTGCCCTGCTATCACTGACTGCGGCCCCCGACACAGCAGCTGCACGATTAGCGTGCAGCTGCCATCTCTGAAAGAACGTTTCAAAACGTCTGATCAGAGATAAACCTGACCGTCCAGGACGTTTAAAGTCAATGGGCGGTCGGAAAGTGGTTAATGTCTGGAGCCAGGTCTGGACTGTAGGGTGGACGGTTAATGACCGGGAGCCAGGTCTGGACTGGAGGGTGGACGGTTAATGACCGGGAGCCAGGTCTGGACTGGAGGGTGGACGGTTAATGACCGGGAGCCAGGTCTGGACTGGAGGGTGGACGGTTAATGACCGGGAGCCAGGTCTGGACTGGAGGGTGGACGGTTAATGACCGGGAGCCAGGTCTGGACTGGAGGGTGGACGGTTAATGACCGGGAGCCAGGTCTGGACTGTAGGGTGGACGGTTAATGACCGGGAGCCAGGTCTGGACTGTAGGGTGGACGGTTAATGACCGGGAGCCAGGTCTGGACTGTAGGGTGGACGGTTAATGACCGGGAGCCAGGTCTGGACTGTAGGGTGGACGGTTAATGACCGGGAGCCAGGTCTGGACTGTAGGGTGGACGGTTAATGACCGGGAGCCAGGTCTGGACTGTAGGGTGGACGGTTAATGACCGGGAGCCAGGTCTGGACTGTAGGGTGGACGGTTAATGACCGGGAGCCAGGTCTGGACTGTAGGGTGGACGGTTAATGACCGGGAGCCAGGTCTGGACTGTAGGGTGGACGGCTAATGACCGGGAGCCAGGTCTGGACTGTAGGGTGGACGGCTAATGACCGGGAGCCAGGTCTGGACTGTAGGGTGGACGGTTAATGACCGGGAGCCAGGTCTGGACTGTAGGGTGGACGGCTAATGACCGGGAGCCAGGTATGGACTGTAGGGTGGACGGTTAATGACCGGGAGACAGGTCTGGACTGTAGGGTGGACGGTTAATGACCGGGAGCCAGGTCTGGACTGTAGGGTGGACGGTTAATGACCGGGAGCCAGGTCTGGACTGTAGGGTGGACGGTTAATGACCGGGAGCCAGGTCTGGACTGTAGGGTGGACGGTTAATGACCGGGAGCCAGGTCTGGACTGTAGGGTGGACGGTTAATGACCGGGAGCCAGGTCTGGACTGTAGGGTGGACGGTTAATGACCGGGAGCCAGGTCTGGACTGTAGGGTGGACGGCTAATGACCGGGAGCCAGGTCTGGACTGTAGGGTGGACGGCTAATGACCGGGAGCCAGGTCTGGACTGTAGGGTGGACGGCTAATGACCGGGAGCCAGGTCTGGACTGTAGGGTGGACGGCTAATGACCGGGAGCCAGGTATGGACTGTAGGGTGGACGGTTAATGACCGGGAGACAGGTCTGGACTGTAGGGTGGACGGTTAATGACCGGGAGCCAGGTCTGGGCTGTAGGGTGGACGGTTAATGACCGGGAGCCAGGTCTGGGCTGTAGGGTGGATGGTTAATGACCGGGAGCCAGGTCTGGACTGTAGGGTGGACGGTTAATGACCGGGAGCCTGGTCTGGACTGTAGGGTGGACGGTTAATGACCGGGAGCCAGGTCTGGACTGTAGGGTGGACGGTTAATGACTGGAGCCAGGTCTGGGCTGTAGGGTGGATGGTTAATGACCGGGAGCCAGGTCTGGACTGTAGGGTGGACGGTTAATGACTGGAGCCAGGTCTGGGCTGTAGGGTGGATGGTTAATGACTGGAGACAGGTCTGGACTGTAGGGTGGACGGTTAATGACTGGAGCCAGGTCTGGGCTGTAGGGTGGATGGTTAATGACTGGAGACAGGTCTGGACTGTAGGGTGGACGGTTAATGACTGGAGCCAGGTCTGGACTGTAGGGTGGATGGTTAATGACTGGAGACAGGTCTGGACTGTAGGGGGGGACGGTTAATGACTGGAGACAGGTCTGGACTGTACGGTGGATGGTTAATGACTGGAGCCAGGACTAGACTGTAGGGTGAATGGTTTAGCTCCACGAATACAAGAAAGAGAAAGAAAATCACAACCACCACAAGGGCGCCAAACCCCTAGTTAACGTTATAATACGTTATCAGAATGGGGTGAGAGAGGAATATAGCCATTCCCAAAGTACTAGGAAAAAATGACTATTGTGGCCAATTGTATTATGAGCTGAAGTAAAAGAGGATCATTGCCTAAAATAAAGTAAAAGTACTCAGAGACTTGTTTAAAAAAAAAACCAATTGTAAATAATTGACTCACTTCACTGAGGAGGTGGTCGATGGGATAAACTCAGGACACCCATAGACTTGACCTCCCCCGCCTGGATCGCTTGTAGTATCTTAGGAAAGACACGGCAGTACCACGGATGTTACTTCTGGTGGTTCCCTTTATTGGTATCGCAAGTGGGCTCAACGTGTTTCGGGGGTTACCATATATCCCTCTTCTTCAGGAGCAGTCAAAAATATATACAAAATAACAATAGCATCATAAAAGCATGTCTTACCAATAGGCTTTATATATACTCAGTTTTTGTAATCCCGCCTGATTGATCCACGAGGTTGCAGTGGAGGTGGAAACGGCACTTCCGGTATCAGAAATGAAAGTATCCTCTTTTTTTTTTTACTATTTGTTAACTTTTTTTTCATTTTTTATTTTCCTATTTTTTATGTAAATCATGTATTTACCATATTTTTCGCCCTATAAGACGTACCTAGGTTTTAGAGGTTGAAAATGTGAAGAATTTTTTTTTTTTTTACTACTCCCCTGCATAACGGAAACGGGACGGATCCGTTATGAAGGCCATAGACTTCTATTAAAGACATTCCTCTAAACATTCCTTCTATTAAAGACTGCCTCTAAAGACATTCCGTTATCCATTCTGTCATAGAATTGCGTTATGGACCGTGGTAACAGAATTCATAACGCCCATCGAGAAGGAGGAGGACTAAAAGATTTGGTCAGGGCCCCCTCAACTGTATTACACAATGAAATTATATACAGTGACCGTATAGACAATGTAGAAAATGGATGGAACAACTGCCGGGCCTGGTCTGAGAGCGATCTATACTAGCCACAGGAATGGGGGCGGTATGAAAGGAAGGGGTTGCGAAAAAATTACTGGGGGAGGGGACCCCATTCAAAAATTTGCTATGGGGCCCAGTCATTTCTAGCTACGCCACTGTAATATTGGATGTGTATGTATGTATGTATGTATATGTATGTTGTGACACAGTGAGGGGTTGTGTTTGGCAAGGCAGGTATTTTCCTCCCAGCATGTGCGGTTGGGTTGGTTTCCAGCCAGGTGAGGTCAAATTAAAAACAAAAAGGAAGGTATATGGAAGAAGATAAAGCACTAGCTGACTGCCTCAATGAATACTTCTGTTCAGTTTTTACAAAGGAAAATGAAGGAGAAGGACCTCAGTTAGGAAAGAAGACTAATGAATCTTTTGACGCCTGTGTCTTTACAGAGGAAGAGGTTCTAAGTCAGCTGTCTAAAATTACTACAAATAAGTCACAGGGGCCTGATGGGATACACCCAAAGCTATTAAAAGAGCTCAGCGGTGAACTAGCAAAAGCATTAACAGATTTATTTAACCAATCACTGGCAACAGGAGTCGTCCCGAAAGATTGGAAATTAGCAAATGTTGTGCCCATTCACAAGAAAGGTAGTAGGGAGGAAACGGGCAACTATAGGCCAGTAAGCCTGACATCAATAGTGGGGAAATTAGTGGAAACCATACTTAAGAAGAGGATTGTGGAACATCTAAAATCCCATGAATTGGAAGATGAAAAACAGCATGGGTTTACTTCAGGGAGATCATGTCAAACTAATCTTATAGATTTTTTTGATTGGGTGATTAAAATAATAGATGGCGGAGGTGCAGTAGACATCGCTTATCTGGACCTTAGTAAGGCTTTTGATACTGTCCCACATAGAAGGCTTATCAATAAAGTGCAGTCTTTGGGCTTGGACTCCCATATTGCTGAATGGATTAGGCAGTGGCTGAGGGACAGACAACAGAGGGTTGTAGTCAATGGAGTATATTCAGACCAAGGTCTTGTTACCAGTGGGGTACCTCAGGGATCTGTTCTGGGACCCATATTGTGTAATATCTTTATCAGTGAAATTGCAGAAGGCTTCGATGGTAAGGTGGGTCTTTTTGCTGATGACACAAAGGTTTGTAACAGGGTTGATGTTCCTGGAGGGATACACCGAATGGGAAAGGACTTAGGAAAACTAGAGGAATGGTCAAAAATCTGGCAACTAAAATGTAATGTTGATAAGTGCAAGATAATGCACCTGGGGGGTAAAAACCCAAGAGCAGAATATACAATCAGTGATACAGTCCTAACCTCAGTGTCTGAGGAAAGGGATCATTATTTCAGAAGACTTAAAGGTAGGCAGACCATGTCATAGAGCAGCAGGAGATGCTGGCAGAATGCTGGGGTGTATAGGGAGAGGCATTACCAGTAGAAAGAGGGCCAGGGGCTATCCATGGTATTCAGTATATTGGGCAGACTAGATGGGCCAAATGGTTCTCATCTGCCGACATATTCTATGTTTCTATTTAAATACCGGACCGGAGTTTGAGGGCTGGTCCATGTTTTGGCAGCACCTGGCTGTCCTTAAATAGGCAGCTGGGCTCAGCAGAGAGGTCTCTGTTTTTGGGATCTGAGGCTTTGTGCCGTGCTGGAGGGCTGAGAGCCACATGCTGGGGAAACAGGCCCCCTAAAGCCTGCTGTGGGCTACTGGAGGCAGAACTGCCAGCAAGGTGACTTGTGTTATATGAACTTTCCATTGTGTATGAATTAACACCAAGACTGTAATGTTACTGCTGTTTTGTGCAATTGCCTCAAGTGTGAATAAACACTGACATTTTGAGTTAAGAACTTGCATTTTGCCTCTGTACTGCGCCCGCTTACCCTATCTACAGAGCGAAACCCCACAGCGTGTATGTGTGTGTGTGCGGCTTCTGCTGTCATGTCGCAGCATACGCGGTTACCCCACTCGCACACCAGCCGTCATACATGTGTCTGTGAAGATGATGGTTTCCGCTCCTTGTGCTGTTCTTATATCATCATACAATAATCCTGTATATTATACACCTAACAACCTTTACAATGTCTAGAAGCTGGAGACTCACCCTGACCTAGTCCTGCTCACACAGCTGAGGGTTTGTCACAATTGTATCCAGTCTAGATAATCTCAGACTGATAATTGGAACTCATTACAAGGACGGAGATTTGCGCTGCAGATGAGACTGGGTACAATTGTGAGAAGTGAAAAGTAAATGGCGAGGATGGTCGTCAGCTTCTTGGTGCATACAGTAATGAAGCCATTCATTTACAGCCAGCAGAGATCTTGACAATCGTGAGGGAGTGAACCACAAAGTCTCCTGGAAAGCTTTATATCTATAGGACTGCACTGATTGACTTGGGGGGAGAAGGTTTCTATAGGCAGCTGGGACTGTGAGGGGGGACGGGCGCTGTAATCCTTCCATCCCGTGACAGGTAGAGAATGACCCCCAAACTAGAAATCATTTTACTAATTCACAGAACATCAGAGGTGTTAAAAGTCTAGAGACCTGTGATTAAATCCGCAAAGAGCGCGGCGCTGGAGGCCTAATAACTATCATTTACCACTGAATATTCGTCAGATCTCAAACTGTTCCACAATTACAAGGTTTTCAGGTGTTATTAAGACAAGAATCTTTTCAGGCTCAGTCAGCGGAGGAGCAACGGCGCACAGCGGCTGCTGAATTAGGGGCCGCTTATCTCCCACTCTGTTATAAAGACGGTTATTACCGAGCATTGATAGCGCATCGCTCACAGTGGGCACAGCCGAGCGGCTCTGATCAGCCTCAGCTTGTGGCGTCCGGGGTCAGGGGTATACACATCAAAGGTGCGCGGCCATACCTTCCAAAACAATCTGCGGTAATTGTGTAAATCGGCAGCTTATATAGCGGCACAATATTCCGTAGCGCTGTACACGGCATCACTCACACCAGTCCCTGGCTCCGGAGGGGCTCACACAGGGGCCGCTTCATAGGATCCCACCTAGAGGAAACCAGAGCCAACACGGCGAGAACAGACAATGTCCGTGCAGATGTCGTCCTTGGTTGGGATTGAACCCAGGACCCCAGCGCTGGCCATTGCTTTAAGGTCCCAGGACCGAGTTATATCATCTCCTATCCTCCAGTCACAATTCTATAGTTATAACATGTATGATGCTCCAGTCACATTAAGAGCTGCAGTCATAATTCTGCTGTTCTAACAATCCTTATGCTCCGGTCTTATCCAGAGCTGCATTCACAATGCTGCAGTCATATCATGCCTTATGCTCCAGGTCAGTGCCCTCATTAAGAGAAACAAAACAGGATATAACGTTATAGGACCCTTCAGACCGCTCTATACTAACGTTAGAGGACGTTATAGGGCCCTTCACAGCGCTCTATACTTCAGTTAGATGAGAGGACCAGGGCCGTCTTTACCAAGGGGCAAAAGGGGCAGCTGCCCCAGGCCCAGTTGCTCCTGGGGGGCCCAAGGCAGCTGCCTCTTGAGCCCTGCTAGCCACTGCCCCGGGTGTCAGGCTGTCAGCTACACAGGGGGTGCTGCCATGCCTGCCGGCACTGAGTCCAGGCATCGTCCAGGCATCGTATTACCTGTTAGAGCTGTGATCTAGGACCTTAGATGACATCATCACCATGTGACCAGTAACCTAGCAATATTACTGGTCATATGGCTATGAGGTCATCACAGGTCCTACCAGGAGTGTTGCAGGAGAAGTTTGCCTTAAAGGGAACCTGTCACCTGGATTTTGAGTAAAGAGCTGAGGACATGGGCTGCTAGATGGCCGCTAGCACATCCGCAATACCCAGTTCCCATAGCTCTGTGTGCTTTTATTGTGTAAAAAAACGGATTTGATACATATGCAAATTAACATAAAAGAGTCATATCTTACTTGTGTGACCAGAGAAGAGTCATATTTTCAAGCTCTGGCTCATCTCAGGTTAATTTGCATATCTATCAAATTGTGTTTTTTTACACAATAAAAGCACACAGAGCTATGGGGACTGCGTATTGCGGATGTGCTAGCGGCCATCTAGCAACCCATGTCCTCAGCTTTATACCCAAAATCCAGGTGACAGGTTCCCTTTAACTGTGGAGCTTTTTTTGTGAAGATTACATCAGAAAAAGGTGACAGGGGCTGTTATGCTAATATACTGTAAACTACTGTATAGTGGGGTGCTGTTTACTGTGGGGGGCCGTATACTGTGGGGGGCCGTATACTGTGGGGGTCCGTATACTGTGGGGGTCCGTATACTGTGGGGGGCCGTATAGTGTGTGGGGGGGCTGTATACTGTGTGGGGGGGCTGTATACTGTGTGGGGGGGCTGTATACTGTGTGGGGGTGCTGTATACTGTGTGGGGGGGCTGTATACAATGTGGGGGCCTGTATAGTGTGTGAGGACCTGTATAGTGTGTGAGGGCCTGTATAGTGTGTGGGGGCCTGTATAGTGTGTGGGGGCCTGTATACTGTGGGTGCTGTATATTGTGGAGTGCTATACTGCTGTACTGTTTACTGTGGGGGGCTGTATACTGTATACTGTGGGTGCTGTATAGTGTGGAGTGCTATACTGTATAGTGTGGGGTGCTGTATCGTGTATAGTTTGGGGTGCTGTATACGGTGGTGCTATACTGCTCTACTGTATACTGTGGGGTGCTGTATACTGTGGGCTGCTATACTGCTCTACTATATACTGTGGGGTACTGTATAGTGTGGGGTGCTGTATACTGTGGGCTGCTATACTGCTCTACTATATACTGTGGAGTACTGTATACTGTGGGGTGCTGTATACTGTGGGCTGCTATACTGCTCTACTATATACTGTGGGGTACTGTATAGTGTGGGGTGCTATACTGCATACTGTGGGGTGCTGGGGTGCACTGTAACACTAGGGTGAGCCGAGCCCCGGTCTCCTTCCTGCAGAGCGGTGCCCACTTCCAGCCTGAGCCCAGCTGCCCAGAGCACTGATCCTGAGCCGCTGGAGTCTTCAGAACTGGAAGTATTTACAGTCATTCACTGGACTCTACCAGATGTGTGGATTTTTTGTGTGTGTGTTATGGTGGAGGCCGTGATTGCCTGCTAAGGTGTGGGAAGGCAGGATCCAGGGGCCCAAGTAAATTTTTGCCCAGGGTCCAATCAATATTAAAGAGGACGTTATAGGGCCCTTCACAGCGCTCTATACTAACGTTAGAGGACATTATAGGGCCCTTCACAGCGCTCTATACACTACGTGCAGAATTATTAGGCAAATGAGTATTTTGACCCCATCCTCCTCTTTATGCATGTTGTCTTACTCCAAGCTGTATAGGCTCGAAAGCCTACTACCAATTAAGCATATTAGGTGATGTGCATCTCTGTAATGAGAAGGGGTGTGGTCTAATGACATCAACACCCTATATCAGGTGTGCATAATTATTAGGCAACTTCCTTTCCTTTGGCAAAATGGGTCAAAAGAAGGACTTAAATAGGTATATGAAAAAATGAAGGACGGCTCACCTCTGAGTTAAGATGGCAAGGTGCACCAAACTGATGTTGTACCCAATCACCAAAAACAATAGTAATAAAATAAGAATGGGCACTCATATATCTAGTTCACAAAGTAGGCAAGCGACCCAGGCAATGTACAATAATGTATTAATTTATTATGACAGCGTATATGGACAGATAAATAACAATGATGTTACCATATACAATCGATATTGTAACCTAAACAGAGCTATATCCCCAATTTGAATATAAAATGAATAAAACTCACATAAAACATAAAATAATCCACTGTTATAGCTAATAAAAACCAGAGATCCGGTCCAGCTGCAATAAATGGGACGATATGTAAATCGGTTAGTTACTATTATCTAAAACAGTGGCTAACAGCAAATAACTCCCCAGAGATAATAAACTAGAGTGAATGAAGTGGATAACAGTTAAATCAATAGTGATATAGAACAATAGTATAGTGTATGGTGTGATACCTATATATTAGATGGGGGTGTGAAGTAGAATATAGAATAATTGATAAGAAAGTGTCTCTGGAGATTCAACAATATTGTATATATTGCTGCGTCCCACTGATATTTCTATTCCTGGAATACAGTCTTTCTTTAATAGTAGGACATATGATCTGAAAAGTCCGTTAGATTTGCACAATTCTCTAAAGGTGCACAAAATCTTCAGCAGATATCTGCCTTGGCAACTTTTAAGCCCAGACCAGCCGACCACGGCGAACACAGCAAAATAGTTACACAATAGTGCAAAATGTATCTAACAATGTTGCGCTGGTTCAAATGTAGCGGAGCCGAATTGGTTTACTCACGTACGGTCCTGCTCCCACCGTGGCGTCCCACGTGGTATAGGTTCAGAATAGACTTGTCTTTAGGTAGCACACTCAAAGACTGCTTCGTTGTCTAATAGCAATGCTGTGTGCACCCGACTGTGAACGGGAGTACTAGCTGTGTCACGCTACAAATCCACATCTGATTTCTTTAATTAGAATGGGTGTTCCACCTGTCTGGATTAGTACTTGGTGGTAAGGATCTCACCCGTCAGACGCTGTGGTTCGGTTTAGCCTTGGAAACCGTGATTCAATTGTCCTTTAGAAAGCGCTTTCTTAGTCCAGTAGATAATAAAAATTATAGCCAGTATTTTTGTCAGGTCCAATTGTTCCTCACCAGACGCGTTTCAAAGGCTGAACTGCCTTCTTCCTCAGTGGTTAATTTGGATCTGACTAACTTGCCGGCTATTTATCCGTTTTTCAATCAAGGGGCTTCTGATTAAACCCGAAATGGATCCTAAAAATCTGGATTCTGTAGATAAATTTATCATGTGTTGCGGTATTCCTGCGGTATATCTGCGGTTTTTATACACATATGCGTTTTTTTGTACTTTGTGTTTTTGAATCCACCTGAAGTAATACACATGTCCGATTTTGTTATATCTGGTTGCATTTGGATCCTATATACATAATTCCATCCAGTTTCATATGTTAACAGAGACACAGTATTTGTTAGATATAAAAAATTTTAAATATATAAAAATACAAAATCCAAACTGAAAAACCCTTTATTAAAATCTATTGAATAATAGGGAGCTTCTGTATTAGGTCTAAAAATATAAAAATTATAAAATTATAAAATACTTATTTTGCGGTATTGGCTCTGTATATTTTGGGGGTCATCCCCTGAAATGGTTCGGGCAAAATATATAGAAGGATGGTATAGATGGTATGGGGTCAGATCTCCTGCGCAGGGGGGGGTCATAGTGCTGCTAAACAGCCCGACTAGTACCCCCCGTGGGCCGAAGACACCCGACCCATCACAAAAACCCAAATATTTCTAGCTCGGCATTTAGCCCTGCTGGGGCCAAACTGCCGAATTCGAAAATCTTCCTAGATTCTGCCCTAGACATTCGGGCAATGTGATTGCCCCCCCTCCAATGACGTTCTATCTGTTCAAATGCTGCAAAGGTTAAAGCTTTGGGATCTTGATTATGTATTAGTTTGAAATGTTTTGATAGTACATGCTTTTCATATCCTTTCTTGATGTTATTTATATGTTCCGCTCTCCTAGTTTTTAAGGGTCTTTTGGTCCTGCCAATATATTGTTTGGCACATGGGCATTCAATAATATAAATGACATTTGAACTGTTACAAGTGAGAAGGTCTTTTATCTCAACAAAAAAATTATTTTGTGTTGAGGTCACTCGTATGGTCTTTTTTGCAAATGACGTGTTTTTACAGTTTATACAACTTCCACATCTGTGGAACCCACTCCTTTTTAACCATTTATTAATGGATCCGGTTTCTCGTCTGATTTTTAATAGATGGTGCCATCTTTAGACCCAAATTGGGGGCCTTTGTATACACTATCTCCGGTATTGGTGGGATTAAAGGACCTATAATTTTATCCTTCTGAATGAGATGCCAATTATTCTTGATACTTTGCTCTATTTTCTTATGTTGTGCATTATAAGGCAGTATTATGCGGAATTTGTTATCATCAATGAGTTTATCATCTTTTTTTTGTTTAGTTTCGAAAAACATTTTTCTAGCCTTACATAAGGCATTTTCGACAACTGTCTCTGGGTATTCCTTCTCCAAAAATGTATTCTTCATAATAACGGCTTCATCCTCAAACTCTGTCTGGTTAGTGCAGTTCCTCTTTATTCTGCGGAACTGCCCTGTCGGTATATTCAATAGCCAAGTAGGCAAATGACAGCTAGAGAAGAGGATGAAGCTGTTCTTAGCTACTTCTTTCTGAAAAGTAGTACAAATATAATGTTCCATCTGAGTATTAATCCGAATATCCAGGAATTCTGTATATTCTTGATTGATGTTAGAGGAAAACTTAAGATTATATTCATTTCTATTGATTTCTTCCAAGAAGGTGTGGAGGCTAGATATATCTCCCTGCCAGACAAAAATAATATCATCGATATAGCGCTGCCAGAGCACCAGATCCGACCCCAGCCTGGGTAAGATGGTCTCCTGTTCCCATTGTGCCATAAATAAATTGGCATAGCTGGGGGCGAACCTGGTGCCCATGGCAGTGCCTCGGGTCTGGAGGTAATAAGCCCCCTCAAAACTTACAACGGACTCCCAAAGAAAAAAGAGGGACTTACAACAGACGCAGATAATTAATTCAGACGCTGTGGTGAACCTCAGTTCGGTTGTCTTGACTGATTCGCAGACAAGACTGCTGAGCAGGGGTCTCAAATTTGCACCTACAGCGAAACTGAATAAATTTGATACATATGTAGGGATAGAAAAATTTGTGAGGAAACTCTGTTTGAAAAAATACTTTTTAAAAAATCCGATATTTATAAGTCGGTTCAGAGTTGTTCCTAGATGAAGTCGATGCGGTGCACTCGCATGAAATTATACTTTCATGCGAGTGCACCGCATCGACTTCATCTAGGAACAACTCTGAACCGACTTATAAAGCGCAGCCGGTCTGAAACCTCTACCCGGAAGGTTGGGACACTTCATCTGGATCCAAACAAGCGGGACCTCGTGCAGTGATCTATCAACCGCGAGATTCACCTGACCGCAATAAGAAAGCCGGGAATAAGTTTCGATAGACGGCAGAGGTTTCTCTCAAATGTGAGAACCTCTAACATCGGTAAGAGTGTTCCTTTATTAACTACTGCCTTACTGTTGGATTGATTCCGGACCAAAAGCGGGACGCCGCTGGGTCAATATCTGAGTAAACCAATATATTATATAATATCATTCTGCTACTTCAAATTGGCAACAAGTGTTTGTGAGCACCTCTTGATACATTTGGATATTTAGAATCTTTCACGTTAAGCGAATTCTTATCTTATCCTATTGTCACCTGACTTTATATCCTATTGTCACCTGATTTTATATCCCATTGTCATTGGATTATTATTGTATTTTTTCCGCTAATATATTGTTTTAATTCCACTGAATGTACTATATATTTCATGTACTCCACTTTTCTGCCTATGCTGGGATTGAAGTGAGGCTGATGGGCCACAACAACAACTGTGAGTGACCAACTCAGCTTCATCCCAACCACAAATACACAGAATTTATTTTATTGAGAATTTATTTCATTTTGAGTGTTGCCAAACAGTGTGGCAGTGATTTAAGTTATACTTCGGTACCATATATCGCTATTTTAGATTTATAACTATTCTAATTATTCCAATAAATATTAGCTACAAATATCTTAGGTGTGCCCAGTCATTTCCTTTATGTTTTCTGTTTCTCTTAGCAGCGGGGTGACGCTGCAAGACTGAGAGCCCCCTGTTTGGTGCATCAACCAGCCTGTGCACCTAACTAATATACTATTATTGGATTTATACCAAATAACACCTCGAGTTGTCACTCCATCCTACTATATATACACTCACCTAAAGAATTATTAGGAACACCTGTTCTATTTCTCATTAATGCGATTATCCAGTCAACCAATCACATGGCAGTTGCTTCGATGCAGGTCGGGTTGTGGTCCTGGTCAAGACAATCTCCTGAACTCTAAACTGAATGTCAGGATGGGAAAGAAAGGTGATTTAAGCAGTTTTGAGCGTGGCATGGGTGCTGGTGCCAGACGGGCCGGTCTGAGTATTTCACAATCTGCTCAGTTACTGGGATTTTCACGCACAACCATTTCTAGGGTTTACAAAGAATGGTGTGAAAAGGGAAAAACCTCCAGTATGCGGCCGTCCTGTGGGCGAGAATGCCTTGTTGATGCTGGAGGTCAGAGGAGAATGGGCCGACTGATTCAAGCCGATAGAAGAGCAACGGTGACTGAAATAACCACTCGTTACACCCGAGGTCTGCAGCAAAGCATTTGTGAAGCCGCAACACGCACAACCTTGAGGCGGATGGGCTACAACAGCAGAAGACCCCACCGGGTACCACTCATCTCCACTACAAATAGGAAAAAGAGGCTACAATTTGCACGAGCTCCACCAAAATTGGACTGTTGAAGACTGGAAAAATGGTTTCTTGAACATGACAATGAGGTCACTGCACTAAAATGGCCCCACAGTCACCAGATCTCAACCCAATAGAGCATCTTTGGGATGTGGTGGAACGGGAGCTTCGTGCCCTGGATGTGCATCCCTCAAATCTCCATCAACTGCAAGATGCTATCTTATCAATATGGGCCAACATTTCTAAAGATGCTATCAGCACCTTGTGGAATCAATGCCACGTAGACTAAAGGCAGTTCTGAAGGCAAAAGGGGGTCCAACACCGTATTAGTATGGCGTTCCTAATAATTCTTTAGGTGAGTGTATATTTATATATCTTTTATATCTTTTTATCTAATCATTCTTTATTTTTATCATTTTTTTCGTATTATTTTTTAATGATCTATACCTAAACAGATAATATCTCAATTAAATATTTTAACTAATAACATTAAATACTTTTAATTTGAACCAAATGCGAGTGCGCCATCACAATTCTTTTTTCTAATTTAATATACCCTCACGGTTTTAGGTGTACCGGTGATTGAGCACCTCTATCCTTACTGACCGACTGGTGAGCCTCAGGGACAATTTCATTTACACTTATTTAGACTAATCGTCTTCCTTTATAATCCCCCCCATACTGCCTCATTTTGCGGTTTATACTACTTCCTGGATGAAGTGTTCACTGCTGGAGGCTGCTGCTGCTGTTTGCTCAGATAAGTCTTTTCCTTTATTGTGTTTCCTTGCTGGCTTGATTCTAGGTGACCCTGTCCCTATTAAGTGCAGGGAGCCGGTGGTCGTGTCCCCTCACTATTATAGGGTTTTCAGGTGTCACACAGTCTTAGGTACGTGGGCATGCAATCGTCTACCATTGAGGCCCTTGCATGTGCATAGCAGTCAGGGAGAGCTCTTAGGGTTTTAAAGGGCTCACCTATATGCATCTTAGTTTGGGATCAAGCCAGTCGGTCGTGTATTTATAAGTTCCAGCTATCTGCAACTTCATCCGTGACAATGAGAGGACGTTATAGGGCCCTTCACACCGCTCTATACTTCCGTTCAATGAGAGGACCCGCCCTACCCGTAGCACAGAAACACCTGCTGAATGTCCATGTATAAGGGGCGTCCAGTGAGAGAAACTGATATTAGACTACACATAATAAGATCTTTTAGCAGAAGCTACTTCCTACTTGTTGATGGTTTCCAGGTAACAGCATAGTTTTTTCTACATTGCAACAGGAGCCTAAATGAGTGTAGTTTATCTTTTGGATTACAGAGCCAATAATACTAGCAGGCTTCAGGAGCCATCGCACTGGGAACTGGCACCATCTGGACCTGGCAGTGCGTCTGGACACTGTCGGCATTAGGACCCAGCGTGCAGCGTCACCCAGAGCGGTAACGAAGCCCAGGAGCGCAAGGAGTCCGAGTTTATGGGTTTGTTCTGGCGTCTGCATTACTTCAGGAATCTGGTCTGATTATTTGATCTTTAATTAATTTTAGGGTCTTGGCTCTGAATTTATTTCGGGATCTACAACGATCTACAGGTCTGGTCTGAGCTCTGAATTTATTTTAGCGTCTGGTCGTTATGTTTGTACCCTGTGGATGGAGTTCGGGGAAGATGGGCATACGAAGGAACACAAGGGATGAGGCAGTGGCAGAATCCAGGGCAGAGGGGTTCGCTGAGCGAGCGATGTATTCCCAAATGGAGACCAGTCTGCGGGGCCTGGGAGCCAGAGGAGGCCCATGTCACATCAGAGGAGGCTTGGCCAGAGGCAGGGGCATCAACCATAGCAGGCCATGGCAGTGCGCTCTGCCACCTCACTAGAATCAGCCGGAAACAGAGAAATACCAGGCCAGCGGCAGCCCCATGACCAGAGGAAGCCTGCAGGTGGTGAGCGTGTCCATGTCGCCAATTTGAGAAGAGCACGGTAAGGGAATGACAGCAAATCAATCCCAGAATACGAGTAGCCGAGATAGATTTCCAACCGCCATTCATCCGTCTGCTTGTGGATTCTGAAACCTGCATTATCCAAGACTTTGACCCCGACCAATGAATTTTGCTGAGGAAATGGACTGACACGTGACACGGTCCTTGTTTTGTTGGCTACTTGAATAGTTATAAAGTTTTATTGCATCAGATCCTTCCCATTATCTAGAGACTGAGGCCAAAGATATTACAGCAGCAATCTCTGGAGATGTTGGGAGAAGTCATCATGGCAGTATGAGCCAGATGGAGAAGAAAAGGAAAGACCACCTTGTGAGCCTCTGGATATTGATAGTCAGGACTGTGTCTGATCAGTGCGGTATTATCCTGTACAATCTGCAGCATGAAATATTCTGCACAGTGGCCGAGCAAATATTGTATTTATATTCCAACGCAACAGCAATATCTCAAGGGATGGCCTCAAAACATCTCCCCGACCAGGAGATCATCACACATAGCGCCAGGATCTGTCCTCCACACATCTCCCAAACCCGGAGATCATCACTCATGGCCTCAACACATCTACCCGACCTGGAGATCATCATACATAGGCCCAGTATCTGTCCTCAACACATCTCCCTGACCAAGAGATCATCACACATAGGCCCCAGATCCAGCCTCAACACATCTCCCCAAGCAGGAGATCATAAGACATGGATCCATGATCTGGCCTCAACATATCTCCCTGACAAGGAGATCATCACATATGGCCCCAGGAGCCGGCCTCAACACATCTCCCCAACCTGGAGATCATCACACATTGCCCCAGGATCTGACCTCTACACATATCTCTGATCAGGAGATCACACATAGGCCCAAGATCTGGCCTCAACACATCTCCCCAACCAGGAGATCATCACACAAGGCCCCAGAATCTGGCCTTAACACAGATCCGGACCCTTTCAGTACACAACAGCAACTACAACTACCACCCCCAACTTTCTCTACTTTGTCTCTTCATAACTCCCCCTGGCTGATTGGCCCATGGGCATGAATAATAATCAGCCCCATCCACCATTCTACTTCAGGAGGATCCATGAACAACAGCTAAAGTCTGTATATAATCCAGCAGTGACATCACCACAGCCCAGATATAAGTGTATATACTGTATATAGTCCAGCAGTGACATCACCACAGCCCAGATATAAGTGTATATACTGTATATAATCCAGCAGTGACATCACCACAGCCCAGATATAAGTGTATATACTGTATATAGTCCAGCAGTGACATCACCACAGCCCAGATATAAGTGTATATACTGTATATAGTCCAGCAGTGACATCACCACAGCCCAGATAAGTGTATATACTGTATATAGTCCAGCAGTGACATCACCACAGCCCAGATATAAGTGTATATACTGTATATAGTCCAGCAGTGACATCACCACAGCCCAGATATAAGTGTATATACTGTACACAGTCCAGCAGTGACATCACCACAGCCCAGATATAAGTGTATATACTGTATATAGTCCAGCAGTGACATCACCTCAGCCCAGATATAAGCGTATATACTGTATATAGTCCAGCAGTGACATCACCACAGCCCAGATATAAGTGTATATACTGTACACAGTCCAGCAGTGACATCACCACAGCCCAGATATAAGTGTATATACTGTATATAGTCCAGCAGTGACATCACCACAGCCCAGATATAAGTGTATATACTGTATATAATCCAGCAGTGACATCACCACAGCCCAGATATAAGTGTATATACTGTATATAGTCCAGCAGTGACATCACCACAGCCCAGATATAAGTGTATATACTGTATATAGTCCAGCAGTGACATCACCACAGCCCAGATATAAGTGTATATACTGTATATAATCCAGCAGTGACATCACCACAGCCCAGATATAAGTGTATATACTGTATATAATCCAGCAGTGACATCACCACAGCCCAGATATAAGTGTATATACTGTATATAGTCCAGCAGTGACATCACCACAGCCCAGATATAAGTGTATATACTGTATATAATCCAGCAGTGACATCACCACAGCCCAGATATAAGTGTATATACTGTATATAGTCCAGCAGTGACATCACCACAGCCCAGATATAAGTGTATATACTGTATATAGTCCAGCAGTGACATCACCACAGCCCAGATATAAGTGTATATACTGTATATAGTCCAGCAGTGACATCACCACAGCCCAGATATAAGTGTATATACTGTATATAGTCCAGCAGTGACATCACCACAGCCCAGATATAAGTGTATATACTGTACACAGTCCAGCAGTGACATCACCACAGCCCAGATATAAGTGTATATACTGTATATAGTCCAGCAGTGACATCACCTCAGCCCAGATATAAGCGTATATACTGTATATAGTCCAGCAGTGACATCACCACAGCCCAGATATAAGTGTATATACTGTACACAGTCCAGCAGTGACATCACCACAGCCCAGATATAAGTGTATATACTGTATATAGTCCAGCAGTGACATCACCTCAGCCCAGATATAAGCGTATATACTGTATATAGTCCAGCAGTGACATCACCACAGCCCAGATATAAGTGTATATACTGTATATAGTCCAGCAGTGACATCACCAGACCACATATAAGTGTATATACTGTATATAGTCGAGCAGTGACATCACCACAGCCCAGATATAAGTGTATATACTGTATATAATCCAGCAGTGACATCACCAAAGCCCAGATATAAGTGTATATACTGTATAAAGTCCAGCAGTGACATCACTACAGCCCAGATATAAGTGTATATACTGTATAAAGTCCAGCAGTGACATCACTACAGCCCAGATATAAGTGTATATACTGTATATAGTCCAGCAGTGACATCACCACAGACCAGATATAAGTGTATATACTGTATATAGTCCAGCAGTGACATCACCACAGACCAGATATAAGTGTATATACTGTATATAGTCCAGCAGTGACATCACCACAGCCCAGATATAAGTGTATATACTGTATAAAGTCCAGCAGTGACATCACTACAGCCCAGATATAAGTGTATATACTGTATATAATCCAGCAGTGACATCACCACAGGCCAGATATAAGTGTATATACTGTATATAATCCAGCAGTGATATCACAGCCCAGATATAAGTGTATATAGTCGAGCAGTGACATCACCACAGCCCAGATATAAGTGTATATACTGTATATAATCCAGCAGTGACATCACCACAGCCCAGATATAAGTGTATATACTGTATATAGTCCAGCAGTGACATCACCACAGCCCAGATATAAGTGTATATACTGTATAAAGTCCAGCAGTGACATCACCACAGACCAGATATAAGTGTATATACTGTATATAGTCCAGCAGTGACATCACCAGACCACATATAAGTGTATATACTGTATATAGTCGAGCAGTGACATCACCAGACCACATATAAGTGTATATACTGTATAAAGTCCAGCAGTGACATCAGCACAGCCCAGATATAAGTGTATATACTGTACACAGTCCAGCAGTGACATCACCACAGGCCAGATATAAGTGTATATACTGTATATAGTCCAGCAGTGACATCACCACAGCCCAGATATAAGTGTATATACTGTATATAGTCCAGCAGTGACATCACCACAGCCCAGATATAAGTGTATATACTGTACACAGTCCAGCAGTGACATCACCACAGCCCAGATATAAGTGTATATACTGTATATAATCCAGCAGTGACATCACCACAGCCCAGATATAAGTGTATATACTGTACACATTCCAGCAGTGACATCAGCACAGCCCAGATATAAGTGTATATACTGTATATAGTCCAGCAGTGACATCACCACAGCCCAGATATAAGTGTATATACTGTATATAGTCCAGCAGTGACATCACACCAGACCACATATAAGTGTATATACTGTATATAGTCCAGCAGTGACATCACCACAGGCCAGATATAAGTGTATATACTGTATATAGTCGAGCAGTGACATCACCAGACCACATATAAGTGTATATACTGTATAAAGTCCAGCAGTGACATCAGCACAGCCCAGATATAAGTGTATATACTGTACACAGTCCAGCAGTGACATCACCACAGACCAGATATAAGTGTATATACTGTATATAATCCAGCAGTGACATCACCACAGCCCAGATATAAGTGTATATACTGTACACATTCCAGCAGTGACATCAGCACAGCCCAGATATAAGTGTATATACTGTACACAGTCCAGCAGTGACATCACCACAGACCAGATATAAGTGTATATACTGTATATAGTCCAGCAGTGACATCACCACAGCCCAGATATAAGTGTATATACTGTACACAGTCCAGCAGTGACATCACCACAGCCCAGATATAAGTGTATATACTGTATATAATCCAGCAGTGACATCACCACAGCCCAGATATAAGTGTATATACTGTACACATTCCAGCAGTGACATCAGCACAGCCCAGATATAAGTGTATATACTGTATATAGTCCAGCAGTGACATCACCACAGCCCAGATATAAGTGTATATACTGTATATAGTCCAGCAGTGACATCACTACAGCCCAGATATAAGTGTATATACTGTATATAATCCAGCAGTGACATCACCACAGCCCAGATATAAGTGTATATACTGTATATAGTCCAGCAGTGACATCACCACAGCCCAGATATAAGTGTATATACTGTATATAATCCAGCAGTGACATCACCAGACCACATATAAGTGTATATACTGTATAAAGTCCAGCAGTGACATCACCACAGCCCAGATATAAGCGTATATACTGTATATAATCCAGCAGTGACATCACCACAGACCAGATATAAGTGTATATACTGTATATAGTCCAGCAGTGACATCACCAGACCAGATATAAGTGTATATACTGTATATAGTCCAGCAGTGACATCACCAGACCACATATAAGTGTATATACTGTATATAGTCGAGCAGTGACATCACCACAGCCCAGATATAAGTGTATATACTGTATATAGTTCAGCAGTGACATCACCAGACCAGATATAAGTGTATATACTGTATATAGTCCAGCAGTGACATCACCAGACCACATATAAGTGTATATACTGTATATAGTCGAGCAGTGACATCACCACAGCCCAGATATAAGTGTATATACTGTATATAGTTGAGCAGTGACATCACCACAGCCCAGATATAAGTGTATATACTGTATATAGTCGAGCAGTGACATCACCACAGCCCAGATATAAGTGTATATACTGTATATAGTTCAGCAGTGACATCACCAGACCACATATAAGTGTATATAGTCCAGCAGTGACATCACCACAGACCAGATATAAGTGTATATACTGTATATAGTCCAGCAGTGACATCACCTCAGCCCAGATATAAGTGTATATACTGTATATAGTCCAGCAGTGACGTCAGCAGGGGCACACAGAGCCGGATACACGCCCGCGGGCTCCTGCACAGTGTGGGGCACTCGGGGGGCTGGGTGTGAGACACTTATTCATTATTCATATATCACCATCCCCCCCATGTCAGGCCCCTGATCTCGCCCTCCCATTGGCTGCTGTCTGGCGTGACGTCACAATCATGATGAGAATTGATGATCGGACGCGCTGATTTCATTGTCTGGAGCCGGAGCAGAGAAGACCCCACGAGGCCCGGGGATCCCGGCGGCGGGGGGAGGTAGGTGGAGGGCGGGGGGAAGCGGGCGGGGGGCGCGGGCCGGATCGGCGCCAGCGCTGGAGCGGACATAGGGCACTTCAGGGGCCACCGCCGCCAAATCCCGTGCGGGCAGATCTGGGCCCCCGGGGCTTCTGTGTCCCCTGCACCGCCGAATGCACGCCTTGCGTTTCTCCTGCAGCAGAAGGGTTAATGAGAAATCATCTGAGCCCCCCCCTCCCCGGCCTCAGTGTACGGGAGAGAGAGGGGGGAGCTACGTCCCATCCTCCCCTCCCCCCGTCGGGCATGCGCACTGCGCGCCTCTCTCTCCTGCGTTGCACCTGTCTCAGGCCGCTGACACAAAGTAGCCAATGAAGGAGCACGTGACCGGCGCGCGGATACAAATGTATCAAGTCCCAGGAAGCCGCGCGCGTGACGTACACAATGTAACACGTGACCTCACACATCTACAGAGCTGTCACCCACATCCACCAGCCCAGTATATATATATATATCACCCACATCCACCAGCCCAGTATATATATATATATCACCCACATCCACCAGCCCAATATATATATATGTAACCCACATCCACCAGCCCAGTATATATATATATATATATATATATCAGACATCCACCAGCCCAGTATATATATATATATATATATATATATATCACCCACATCCACCAGCCCAGTATATATATATATATATCACCCACATCCACCAGCCCAGTATATATATATAACCCACATCCACCAGCCCAGTATATATATATATATATATATATATATCAGACATCCACCAGCCCAGTATATATATATAACCCACATCCACCAGCCCAGTGTATATATATATATATATATATATATATAACCCACATCCACCAGCCCAGTATATATATATATATATATATATATATATCAGACATCCACCAGCCCAGTATATATATATAACCCGTATCCGTCAGCCCAGTATATATATAACCCACATCCACCAGCCCAGTGTATATATATATATATATATATAACCCACATCCACCAGCCCAGTATATATATATATATATATATATATATATCAGACATCCACCAGCCCAGTATATATATATATATAACCCACATCCACCAGCCCAGTATATATATAACCCGTATCCGTCAGCCCAGTATATATATATACAGGGACGTGCACAGACATTTTGAAGGGGCTTAATTAAAAAATAAATAAATAGGGCACTTGTCATAATTTCAAAAAATGTTTGGACCACGAAGCTTACTTTTCTAGAAGTCCTACCTTGTTCTCCATGAATGTTTTGATACTGTAATTGTAAACATGACAGAATCCACAAATATTACTTTTTTGGTTTCACCGTACATATGGTAAAATGAGTGATGTCATTACAAGACTCTACAGACCCTAATATGCAAAAAGAGACAACGCACTACAACCCCCAGTATGCAAAGGGACAACGCACTACAACCCCCAGTATGCAAGGGGACAACGCACTACAACCCCCAGTATGCAAAGGGACAACGCACTACAACCCCCAGTATGCAAAGGGACAAGCACTACAACCCCCAGTATGCAAAGGGACAACGCACTACAACCCCCAGTATGCAAAGGGACAAAGCGCTACAACTATTGTTCCTTTTGCATACTTGTTTTGTTCCTGGACTTTACATTATATACAATATATTACCAGGGCGGCACTGAGGGCAGACGGGCACTAAAGGAACTTAGGCAGCAGACGGAGTCACAGGCCGGCGCTTGCTCCCCTGCATTATTCCCGCTAGGGGGGTCACGTGACATAGCAGACGTGCGTCACGCATGTCCGCTACCCAGGCAGCCCCTGCGCTAGCCTTAAAGGACCCTGTGCACCCTGACCCTGCACTGGTGAGGGGGCGGACTGGCGAATAAATTGTATCAGTGAATAAATTGCGCTGCCGCCGGCGGGATGGAGGGGGAGATTCCACGGTGCGCTTATAGTGGGTCGGCTTGGGCAGGACCGTCTTTAACATTGATTGGACCCTGGAGCCTCCAGCAGCTCAGGATCAGTGCTCTGGGCTCTGACTGGAAGTGGGCACCGCTCTGCAGTTCAGGAAGGAGACCGGGGCTCTGCTCACCCTAGCGTTACAGTGCACCCCACAGTATGCAGTATAGCACCCTATAGTATACAGCAACCCACAGTATACAGTGTAGCACCCTATAGTATTCAGCACCCCACAGTATGCAGTATAGCACCCAGTATACAGCACTCCACAGTATGCAGTATAGCACCCTATAGTATACAAGCACCCCACAGTATGCAGTATAGCACCCTATAGTATACAAGCACCCCACAGTATGCAGTATAGCACCCTATAGTATACAGCACCCCACAGTATGCAGTATAGCACCATATAGTATACAGCACCCCACAGTATGCAGTATAGCACCATATAGTATACAGCACACCACAGTATGCAGTATAGCACCCTATAGTATACAGCAACCCACAGTATACAGTGTAGCACCCTATAGTATATAGCACCCCACAGTATGCAGTATAGCACCCAGTATACAGCACTCCACAGTATGCAGTATAGCACCCTATAGTATACAAGCACCCCACAGTATGCAGTATAGCACCCTATAGTATACAAGCACCTCACAGTATGCAGTATAGCACCCTATAGTATACAGCACCCCACAATATGCAGTATAGCACCCTTTAGTATACAGCACCCCACAGTATGCAGTATAGCACCCTATAGTATACAGCACCTCACAGTATGCAGTATAGCACCCTATAGTATACAGCACCCCACAGTATGCAGTATAGCACCCTATAGTATACAGCACCCCACAGTATGCAGTATAGCACCCTATAGTATACAGCACCCCACAATATGCAGTATAGCACCCTTTAGTATACAGCACCCCACAGTATGCAGTATAGCACCCTATAGTATACAGCACCCCACAGTATGCAGTATAGCACCCTATAGTATACAGCACCCCACAGTATGCAGTATAGCACCCTATAGTATACAGCACCCCACAGTATGCAGTATAGCACCCTATAGTATATAGCACCCCACAGTATGCAGTATAGCACCCTATAGTATACAGCACCCCACAGTATGCAGTATAGCACCCTATAGTATACAGCACCTCACAGTATGCAGTATAGCACCCTATAGTATACAGCACCCCACAGTAATGCAGTATAGCACCCTATAGTATACAGCACCCCAAAGTAATAGCACCCTATAGTATACAGCACCCCACAGTATACAGTATAGCACCCTATAGTATACAGCACCCCACAGTATGCAGTATAGCACCCTATAGTATACAGCACTCCACAGTATAGCACCTTATAGTATATAGCACCCCACAGTATGCAGTATAGCACCCCACAGTATGCAGTATAGCACCCTATAGTATAAAGCACCCCACAGTATGCAGTAGAGCATCCTATAGTATACAGCACCCCATAGTATGCAGTATAGCACCCTATAGTATACAGCACCCCACAGTATGCAGTATAGCACCACACAGTATGCAGTATAGCACCCTATAGTATACAGCACCCCACAGTATGCAGTATAGCACCCTATAGTATACAGCACCCCACAGTATGCAGTAGAGCATCCTATAGCATACAGTATAGCACCCCGCAGTATAGCACCCAGTATACAGCACTCCACAGTATACAGTAGAGCAGTATAGCACATAGTATAAGTCCACTAGTATGCAGTTAGCAACCCTACTAGGTATACATGCGTATAGCACCCATA